>NC_043703.1:70778419-70870039 GCF_006229205.1 Suricata suricatta | reverse complement strand
TCCTGAATGATCTGAATGCCAGTGGCCATCCAGTTAGCCAAACCACAACCAGTCCCAGGTTTCCTAACCCTAGTCAGACACTCTCTTGCTGAGGGACAATGGAACCACATTAAAAACAAAACAAAACAAAACATTGTGTTGTGTTTTGAAATGAGATCTGGCTTCCTGACATGAGCTTCTGTCTTTCAATTTCTAACAACATATTTACAATTAGAAAAACCAACATCGTATTCTCAAATATACAGAATGCATGCTGTGGTTCATGAAGACCAGTGACTGGGTTCCTGGTAATCAGCTCCAAATTACAGGGCCACATGCTGCACTAACCTCGCTGCCTAAGACCAGATAGAGGCGGATGTTGCCATTTTCCCCATTATAGTGTGTCCTGGTGTGTTCGGTTTTCATCTTGATGGGTTTTAATTGGCTCTCTCTTTTCTGAGGAATTGGTTCTCATGCATCCCTCTTTCTTGATGAAGACATCAATGTTCTCACAGAAAACCCAGGAAGTAAGTGAAAAGGCAGGAAGGATATTTAATCTGGGGTTCTGAATTCCTTTTTGATGCTGTAAAGGACTGGCCCAAGCATCTTCCTTGCATCTTCTCATTTGCCTCCAACCTGGGGGATAGATCCATCTATTGTTTTGCCCACATGTCAACTCTTCACAGTTTTAGCTACAGCAGACTCCTAGAGATTATGATTAGGCCTCTTGTTCTGTTAACAAGACCGCCATAGGCTCCAAGGACGGCTGGTATCTTCAAGCAAGCAGCTCTTATCACTTCAAGAAAGAGGCCCCCCTTTAAGCACCGCAGCACCAAGTGGGACGTAGTGAGATCACAGGATAAAGACCACTTCCTGGCTTTAGTCTCTTTGATTTCTCCTTTAGAGAAGAATCTCAAGAGGGAAGTAGATAGAGATGGGAAAGTCCACACGGCTCCTTTAAAGGTCTTCTTGGCGAACTCGCCACTCTTAGCAGGGCTTGAGTTAGTCATCCTAAGTTCCATATTCCCCTTGAGTTGGGTTGTGGGAGTGTTAGAGGCTACTCAGAGAAACTTAATGAACTTCCACTCAACAATTTCCTTTCAAATTCACATTGTGGGACCTGTATAGTGAGGCTCAGTGTCAACAGCCAAAACATCTCCATTGTGTCCTTTACATTGTAAGTGAATGAATCATTAGCTGTTGTTTTTGGAGGCGTATCTTGATCCCTGTGGTGGGGGCTGCTGTCCTCCCTAGCACCAGGATTCCTGTCCGTTCTTGTCCCAGTAGGAGCACCACACCACATATCTCATCTATATCTTGGAGAGATAGAGCATGACAGGGTTTTTCCAGAACTGCGCTGCCATTTTTCATGAAAATTTCCAGACATTCCTTGTTAGGAAAAACTTCCTTTTACCACCAGGCTCCCTCCTAGTGAGGTGTATTGTCCTCAGTCAATTTGAAGCCTCATGGGATACAGATTCTTTGTCAATGACTTTTCTCTCGCTATAGTCGATTCTTGAACTCATCTCTGCAGGCTTGACCCCAATCCAGAATAAACCAAAACTGAACAAAACAAAACTGTGGGGGCAATTTCTTGCATTTGATTTGAAAATACACTGAGTTGGGGATCAAATCTACTCAACTCTGAGGTTCAGCCTCTGTACCTTTATTTAGCTGCAAGTGTATACCACAATAAGATCATATCACCATGACAGGGAAGAGGAGGAGGGAGGCATTTATAGTGCAGGGTTCAAGAGTGAAGCCTTTGGAAGTCTATCACTCAAGTTCACTGCTTGTCTCTGCCATTAATTGTGGGATCGTGGGCAGGTTACTTGACTCTCCAAATGTCAGTTTGTTCATCTGGAAAATGAAGATGTCATCTGAAATAATCTCCATGACAATCATGCTAAGCTCATCCATGGAAAACAGTGCAGTATCAAACCTGTAGTAAGGACAGGATACTGCATTTATCTGGCATAAAGTTACTTGTGTCTTAAAGAGTGCAGCTTTAAGGGTGTGATGCGGTACAAGAAGTCATTTCCAAAGTACTGGTCCACAGTCAGCTTTCCTCACTGGAACACGAGGCAGAACCCTCAGATTTAGTCTCAATCCTTCAACTCTTTTCTGTTCTTGTTTTGTTTACCAGCTTCTCTACTGCCCCACTGGCCCTTGTCCAAACTCAGTGACTTCCTCCCTGTCTATCCATTCAGGACCCGATGGGTAAATCTAGACAAATGCGGAAAGCTCTTCTGAGATGTGAGTTCATTCAGGACCGTGAGAGCAGGCGCCAACTTCCATGCTAGACATTGGGGAATACAGCATGAGTCAGGTAGACGTGGCCTCTCACCTTATGGAGCTCGTGGCTTAGATTAAATGGCGATATGGTCACTCTGCTCCAGCCACGTCACCTCCTACTTCGTCAGTGTCCTGACTGTGTCAAGCACATTCTTGCTTCAGTGCCTTTGCACTGTTACTGGAACATGTGTCCCCAGACATTTTCATGGCTCATTCCCCTGATTCTTTTGAGCAGATGATAAAATGTTCCCTCTTCAGGATGCCCTCCCAGATCACTTCATCTGAAATAACCTTTCTATCCCTATTTCTCTGTCTTCCCTGCTTCATTTTTCTTTATAGCACTCAACACATGACATATTCTATAGCTCTGTCTTTACTTGTTAATTGCCTATCTCTTTCACTAAAATGTAAGCACCAGAGAACAGGGATTTTGCCTATTTTGTTCACTACTGGGTCCCCAGTACCTAAAGCAGTGCCTGAGATATCGCGGATGTGCAATAAATATTTATTGATGAATGAGTAAGTGAAAACGAATACTTAAACATGCAATTACAGGCTAGTGAGCTAAGTGTGAAGTTGGAGGTTTGTGGGATGTTACAGGAGCCCAGATGAAGGGTGCTGAACTCAGATATGGGGGGTCAATGGCAGGGACCGGAAGGAAGCCGGAAGGAACGGATGTGCAACACCCAGAGGCAAAAGAGAGTGAACGTAGTGCACTTGAGGGTCTGAAAGGTCTTCAGGTTGGTTGGAACGTGTCACAAAGGGGTGTGAAATGCAGCTGGAGGGATCATATCATGCAGGGCTGGAGGGGCAAGTTTTCTGGTCCTGGCCCTTACCTGCCAAATCACTCCCTCTTGGCAGTAGAAGCAGATAAATAACAACCAAGTAGTGACGGAAGTGCTGGGATTAGCATAGAAACCACGGGTCTAAGCTAGAATGGAATGAAACAATAGAAATCAGAAGAATGATTAGTAGTTTAATCTTGTGTTAGACTAAGTTAATAAGCTCCCTTTATTCATTTCTTCCTTAACATTCATTTGTTCTTTTAATTCATCAAATACTATGTGACAGGCACTGTACAATCAATGGGGTGACTAACCAGGACATACGACCCACTCCCTACCCTCACAGAGCCTTATTGTCTCTGGCATATAAGAAGGAAAAAAGATGACAAAGAAGACAGACAACGTGATAAAATCACCACCAGTTATAATAAAATCTGAAGACTGAGGACACCTACCTACAGCAAGCTGACATGACGCCAGTGCAAAGTTGACTTAAAGTTGATACAGTGTAGGGGCGCTTGGGTGGCTCAGTCAGTTGAACATCTGGTTCTTGATTTCAGCTCAGGTCATGGTCCCAGGATTGTGCGATCAAGTCCCATGTTTAGAACAGAGCCTCATTAAGATTCTCTCTCTCAGTGATTGAGGCGGCCCAGTCCGCGTACTGAGGTCTCCGTGAAAATCGCGCCGGGACGCGGCTCAGAAGGTTTTCCGGCTCGATGCGTGGGGATTGCGGTACACCTGGAGAGGGCACGGCGGGTCTCTGCCCTTTCCCCCCTGCCTTACTCTTCGCATCTCTTCTACCTGGTGGTTCCCGAGTTCCTTCCGGCTATAATTCATGTTCATTGGAGTACATCATCCACAAAAGATGACCTACCAATAAGTGCCTCTGCCCAGTCACCCAGAAATCCAGTATATTAATGGAGTGAAGGATGTGTGGCAAGCCCTGCTCTGCAGTTGGGACACAGCCCTGGCACACCTCCTAGTGACATGTGCCACTCTTGGAATGCTGGGCCACTACACCCTCAAACTAACTTCTGGCTGAACTGGGGGTGTCCTGGTTCCAGCCGAGATGAGGCTTCAGTCCCGGTTTTCACACTTGAACTTTCAGTTCAGGAGCAAAAGCCAAAAAATGCAACCTACCGTGAGCAGCAGCCAGGATGTTGATACTGCCAGACAATTCCTGGCCCAGTGGACCACCACCTCCTACTTTTTGGACCAAGAAGATACACCAGAGACCAACTTCCTGGTGATTCAAGGCCTTGCTGACAAATCACTGACCCAGCCAGATTTCTTCCTTTGCTAGAGTTACTACCTGGTAATGAATTGCACACTTTGCAAAGTGTACTTATACCAGCAAGATACGGAAGAAATACATGCAAGCTTTACTTAAAAATGATGGCCCTGGGAATGAGAAGAGTTTTAGGGGAGGTAGGACTTTATTTTTATGCTAACATGCTTCAAACTTTATATAATCACTTGCTACTGTCGTGTGATTCACCAACCATCATTGCAATGCTAGCGTGCTGGTATCCCTTTTCTGCACAGAAGTGTAAAATGGACAGGACTTAAAAGGCTGTGATAAGGCCCCAGCTGCAAGGAGGCTCTTGATCTACATGGAAACGTTGACTCTGACATGAATTAAATCAACATGATTGTGGTACCCATGAATCCGATTGGCATAGGAAAGGTGAGAAGGCTCTGCGACTCTTGGAAGATTATGTAGTGAGAGACTCTACAATTGTAGTAGTGAAGATGGTCTCAAGCTTCCGGATCTGGCAACCAAACAATTTGCATTTTCTTTCCATAGACTCTATTTATGCCACATTATATTTAATCACCAGATTTCCTTTAAAAAATAAACTCATGTCTTCATTAGCGTTTAACCTTTTTTGAAAATAAAGAGTCACAGAAAAGTTAATCAGCTGAAGTTTACCAAATAAATGCTTAATAGAGACAAACTGAAAAAAAAAAAAGATTCTCTCTCTCTCTTTCTCTCTCTCTCAAATAAAAATTATTTAAAATAAATTTTTAAAAAGATGACAAGGTGTGTAGTGAAGGTCGGTCAAGGGGGCCATGAAGATGCTCAAGGTTGTGCCTTTCATCCCTGGTGCTGATGATAATTACCTAGAAAGACTTCAGTGAGAATTTGAATTGTCTGACTGGAGAATGACCATTGGTGGGTTCTTTGGGGGACATCCATTTTATTTTAAAACTTCTCCTCCCCTCCATCTAATCACTGTCCCTTCTCCTTCTGAGAGGTCCCGAGAGCCTCCCCTTCTGTGTCCAGGGCCTATACCTGGCAGCCCTGGGTTGCCTAAACTGTCCCAGCCTACTTTTCAATGTCACTTCTCTATTCCTTTACCTTTGGTTCACCTATGACAGTAGTCATAAATGTGCTATCTTCACAAATTGTGCATTGCAAAGTAGAGGGCCCTCTGAAATGAGGGGGCGTCCATCTCCTGACATTAGATAAATGAAGTCAGTGAACACTGACCTGTTGAGGGTCTACACCCTCTGACACCTTTCTGAGCTCATCTTGCAGTTCCCAGGGGATCCCTTTACAATGAAGAAGCTGACAGTCACGGGACCCCAGCACAAATGGCGTCTCTCATCTGTTGTGGTCTTGCTCTGGTTAGGTGACCTCTCAGGCTGCACCTGTGTCTGGGGCATGCTTCCTCCGCCACACTGCACAAATGTCTTTTCTGCCATTGAAACAATCTTTGAAATCTCCCTTCCTTCCTTGGAATCTCTTCTGTAAGAAAGGTTCTTTCCCTTTCACCCCACCCTGAACATGTCCAAATATGTTCCTCCCACGACCTGTTCCCTCAAATACACCTGCCTGGTGGCTGACATCGAGTGAATTGTCTGCTGCTTGGCCTTGGGTTCCTCTGAATACCTGTGGGTAGACTTATCAGCAAGCTTCAAAAGGTCAAGAACTATCTGTTTATTTGCACAATTATTATTACAGGGTAAATGTATGAATAAAGCAAATGGGAAAACATACCCAATGCAGCACCTGTCCTAGAGAAGGGACAATAGAAAGTAGTTATCAGTCCTGAAGAATAGATTGCTTTAAACACTGTATTTACTTTTTTGGAGAAAAAATATATGAATATGATATGAAAGGGCGTAGGGCGACTTCTCCTACCCAGCCACACGTTTCCCCTCTGCAGGCAGCCACTCTTGCCTGTCTCTTGTGAGTTCTTCCAGAGGTTTTGTGAAGAGCTTCTTGATAAGTGAGACTTTGCTACACAGAACTAATTACTATTATCTGAGTAGAAATGACAATCTTTCCTTCCTGCCTGCTTCCAGCCAATCCCTGGCCCCACCTTGACATTGTCATTGAGTTATTCCACCTTGAAAGAGAAAATGAATCAAAGTAACCAAAAGGGTTTGAATGAACGTAGACTGGCCACTGTGGACGATGTTATTAAGAAATCATTCTCAGCCCCAAGGAGGGAGGGCCCTCCCTCTCTCCCAGCTCGGAGCCTAAAGCCACTTTCCCTATAATGCAATTGTTTACTAATGAAAAGGCACACAGGATTATAACATTTGGTAGGATAGTTATATATTTTAAAGTCCACTGATAGAAACAATAAATATACTAATGCTAACACAACAGCAGAAAAGTGTAGATATGAAAGTGATGGGGGCTATTAGTGAATTGTTTTCTTTCCTTTTTTTCTATTTTCTAAATAGTCTTTAATGTGCCATTTTTTATTAAAAATTGTTTTAATGTTTATTTTTGAGAGAGAGGGTGAGATAGAGCATGAGTATGGGAGAGGCCAAGAAAGAGAGAGACACACACAGAATCTGAAGCAGCTCCAGACTCTGAGCTGTCAGCACAGAGCCCAATGCAGGGCTCGAATTCACGAACCGAAAGATTGTGACTTGGGCCGAAGTTGGACGCTTCACTGACTGATCCACCCAGCTACCCTTTTAATGTGCTTTTCTAATAAAAAAATATATACTTTACAATACACTTTCATTTAATTGTATTTTTCTGGCATTCAGTCCACATGCATATTTAAATATTAATTAATAATATTAAATACATTAATAACATTAATGTGGGAAAGGTAATAAGCTCTTCCAGTAAAACAAATACACTGAGCAAATGGAATTCAATTCTATTGTATTCTCTATGCTCTTTTATTGAGAGCACACAGAGCATCATAAGAAGCAATGATTCTCTGTTTGGCCTGAATATCGGGATCATTGGAGATCTTTTGAAGGAAACCTGTACTTAGTTCCCAGCTGCAGATATTCTATGGGAGTTGGGCTGTAGTGGGGCCTGGTTTGGGGTTTTTACAAGCTTCCAAGTAATTCCAATATGCATCAAAGGGCAAAAATTCTGATTAGAAAAAAAAATAGTAATGAATCCCTTGAGGATTTATCAAAATAGAGCATCTAAGACTGTATAAATTACAATGAGTCTTATTCAAATCAAGAAAAAAAATAGTGTTTTTGCAGCTTAGGAATGAAGCATATTCTGGAATTTACATAGTTATTAGAAATAATAATAATCCCCAGTATTTAGCATATGCCTGGCATTTTACATAGATCACCTCTAATCTTCAGAAGAGCTATGAAAGAGAAGTAATATAATACCCTTTTTATTTTATTAAAATTTTTTTTAATATTTATTTTTGAGTGAGTACAAGTAGGGAAGGGGCAGAGAGAGGGTGACATAGAATCTGAAGCAGGTTCCAGGCTCTGGGCTGTCATCACAGAGCCTGCTGCGGGACTTGAACTCATGAACCACGAGATGGTGACCTGAGCAGAAGTCAGACGGTCAACTGACTGAGCCACCCAGGTGCCCCAGCATAACACTCATTTTAAAAGTGAGAATCAAAGAAGTTGTGTAATTTGCCCCAAAGCACACAGCCAGTGATGGGAGGGGCTGGGGGCTTAACCACAGTTCTGATGCCCTGCATTCACCTGCCAGCCCACATTACTTCCAGTCACAAATAAAGATGTAATTGTCACACTCCGTGTGATCTAACTTTTGTTAACACACACAGCCCTCCACGTGCATTCTGGGAAAAGGGCTAAGTGAATGTTTATTAAGCCGCTAGACCCCTTCTGAGGAAGAGGTCCTACTATGGTTTGCTCTCAATACCTTCAACGTTTCTGTTGTTTGGGTTTTTTCACAATGAACTTGAATTATATAACCATCACCAGTAGTGCGGTGGCTCAGGGCAGAACCTCTAGAGTCTGAAGGAGGGGACCGTGTTCCCATCTCCCCTGACCTCACCTCCCGAAAGCTCTGCCCCTTCCTCTGTCCAGTGGGGTGTCACAATAGCACTTACTTCGAAGGTGGGAGGAGGGTGAGGATCTCACGAAAGAAGTACCATGTACACCGTATCTGCAGTACATTATCTGTAATCATTATAATAATGGTTACATTCCCCTTACACAAATACTGTTCAATTTCTCCCTTATTGGAGCCCAGCAGCCAGCATACGGGAACTCCTTTCTGTAGATGGGAAACTGCAGCCCTTCTGGAATCACACAGTCCTGTAATGGCTATTCAAGCCAGCACCGAAGGCGCCGGAATTCCAAACCCCCTTCCCTTGCGCCAGGCCTGCTTTGACCGGGCGCTCCCTGGAGGGTTGTGATTTCCCATGAAGTAACATTGGGCAACGATGAGGTCATTTGAAAGGTTTATTTTTTTCTTCTAACCATGAGGGCATGAGAAAAAAAAAATCAGTGGCGCCTGGGTGGCTCAGTTGGTTAAGCCTCCAACTTCGGCTCAGGTCAGATCTCACGTTTGTGGGTTCGAGCCCCGTGTCAGGCTCTGTGCTGACAGCTAGCTCAGAGCCTGTTTCCAGTTCTGTGTCTCCTTCTTTCTGTCCCTCCCCCTTTCATGCTCTGTCTCTCACTGTATCAAAAATAAATAAAACATTAAAAAAAATTTTTTTTAAAGAAAAAAATCAAAATTAGTCAAAACAAAAACAGCGACCATATGTGTGCAGAGATGTCTGCGGAACAACTGAAGATAAACAAGCGCCATCCTGCACATCCTCACAGCGTGTGCGGGAGGAGCTCTTTAAAAGCCAAAGCCGCAGGGGGCCAGGCCCCAGGTTTCTGTCAAATCTCCTTTCTAAACCTTCCTCATCAACCCCCTTGGTTCTACCGGAGAGCGCTGCAGGGGACCAATAGCCCATGCTGCGGTCTCTGAATGTCAGGGCAGGTCTCAGTCTTTGCTTTTTTGCTTTTAACATGAGAGAGAGAGGACACGTAAAGTCTGCCGAGGCTCTGTCCTCAGTGATACTGAAGGCCCGGGGTGGGGCAGAATTGCAAACCTCGCTGACACCTTCTCAATGAATGGGCCCTCCATGAGCCAGATATAATTCTTTGGGCAGGACTGAAAAAAAGGTACCTGCTGTTGAAGACTTGTTAAACTCTTTCGGCTTCTCTAATGAAAACCCAAGATTTAACGGGGACTTCTGACTTCCTGGAGGAAGTGGGCGGTAAGTAAAGGAGAAGGAGAGACTGACCTTCTCCCGCAGGAAGCAGGGGACCCTCTGGGTCTAGTTCCCCTTTCCTTTGAACACGTAGCCGTGGGGACCGGGCTTCAGTCCGAGGTCATTAGCGTGTGCCGACGTAGGAGAAAGTTCCAGAGCAGGATACCGAGGGGGAAGGAGAGGCCCGCCGGATCACGTAGGGCTGACTGTCCTGCTGGGTCACCGACAAGAAATGGGATGCAGGGGTTTAGATTAAGAAGTGGTTCTGGCATTTAAGAGGGGAAAACAGACACGTTCCAGAAAACACACGTGCTTTCCCTCTCACGCACACAGAGGACGGGGACACAAAACAAATGGTCCTTCTGCGTAGACCAGATACGTTAATGGTAGGAAACATGAGGGCAAAAGATCTATGTCCTCACAGGAGCAAGATCAGAAAATGCTGACACGTTAGCAATCCAGTCACATACACTGAAGGCATTTGGGACAGCCATGAAATGAAGGGACCAATTGGTCTTCTTTTAAAGAGAGAAAAAGACCTGGGGGGAGGGCAGTGTGGGGGAGGCGGTGTGTGTAAGCAAGGAAAGTAAAACTTTCATGGACCTGTGAGTGTGTGTGGGAACAGGAGTGCCCATGAACAAAAGTGCTCATCACAGAAAGAGGTCAAGGCCCAAGCATAGGCTCTCGGGATTAGAGAGAATGAAGCAAGACTCAGAATCAGGGGAAGTGAGAAGGTGATGCAGGCTGACACTGAGGGAGCAGTTCTTGTGGCCCGGGCAGTGTCCCAGACCCTACAGCTGCATCATTTCCCTTCTCTCCGTGAACTTGAGGGGCTGCTATGATTCTCCTCTGTGGATGGGGATCCCGAGGCTCAGAAGGATTAACACAATCGGCCTGCATGGCCACCAAAGGAGGAGAGATGAGGTTTCAACTCGCTTCTGCCTGATGCCCAAACTGCTCCATCTCCTCCACCATGTTGTCGTTCAAGGTGGGACAGACCACAGAATAACCTAACAGAAACTACCTAAGAAAGGTGAGAGCAATAGGAAGGTATCCGATGGGTCCAACTGACCCTCTCAAGGACGCTGACATCTTAAGAGGGACTGGCTTATGCCAGGTCCTGCAAGTTCTACGTGACATAGTGGCTGAGTAGGATATTTTAATATTCTGGCATATTGTCTTTCTGGGTGTGGTGCACTATTGTTACAGGCCGCACACCCAGACAACATTGTGTGAGGTTGCTGCTTACCTGGAAACTCTGGGCACCAGGATTTTTAACTGCAAGAGTCAGAATGGGTCCACCCTGTGCAGGTATCTTGCTATGATAATAGTTGGCGGCTGTCCGTAACCCAGGACTTGATGACGGTGACAAAAGGAAGGATCGAGAGAGCTTGGATGCATACCGGGAAATAAGACCAATCTAGTTACTTCCGTTAGTTACTTCCGGTTAACGTATAACTTCACGCAGCACTCTGTAAGTGATGGAGAAAGGCACTCTGAAGGGTGCCGCGGTGGCTGAGTGGGGTCCGGTTCCTGATTTCGGGTCAGGTCACGATCTCGTGGTTCATGGGTCCAAGCCCTGTGTCAGGCTCTGTGCCAACAGCACGGAGCCTGCTTGGGATTCTCTCTCTTCCTCATTCTCTGCCCGGATCCCGCACACACATGTGTTCTTTCTCTCTCTCCAAAGAAATAAACTTAATTTTAAAAAGATCCAGAAGGGCACTTGGCATGAATGTCCAAATTCCTCTAAAGAGTAAGAAAAAAAACCTTAGCCAGAGGTGGCTAAGAGAATGTTCCAGTCTGAATTCTTCTACATCTTGGGTTTCCAAGTTCTAGTGATTCTCCTAAGCATACTCCACATGGAACTTGTCATATATCTCCAATAAAGCTGATGCCTCTACACTGGGACTTGTTCAAATTTCACTTTAAGCCCAAAATAAGTAGTTAATAGATTAGATTCCTAAAAAAGTTTCTTCTCTACCAGAAGCTGGCTCAAATGCCTGTTGTTCATAACTTCTGGTTTGCAAAGGGCTTCTCTACATTTTTGAGGCCCTGCAAGGCTGAAAACCCAATGTTCTGGCCAGTTGCATTTTTAATTCTGTCCAGTCTTGTGGTCAGAAGAGATTATATTCAGTTTCTCTCGATGGTAGTAGTGACATCTTCATTTGGGACCCTTCTCTGATCAAAAACAGAGATGCTGAGATCTTCTTGTTTAGTTCTATTGCAAATCCTTTGGGTAAAGCAGCTCAGGTGTGCTGCTGTTAACTGTTTCATCCCCAGCATTGTGTGGGCTGCACTATAATATGCTGCTAAAGGCTGAAATAGGTCTAGATCCTTAAAAGAATACCAGTTAACAGGGAGCTAAATTTAGTGTATTCAATTTAATTAAAATGTTATGTTTTATGTTAGGAGCTCAATTCTTTCTTTTTTTTCAAGTTTATTTATTTATTTTGAGTGAGAGAGAGAAAAGGAGAGAGAGACAGAGACAGAAACAGAGACAGAGAGAGAGAGAAAAATCTCAAGTAGGCTCCGAGCTGTCAGCGCAGAGAGAGAAAGAGAGCAGGAAGGGCAGAAAAAGAAGGAGAGAGAGAGAGAGAGAGAGAGAGAGAGAGAGAGAGAGAGAAAACCCCAGGCAGGCCCTGCATTGTCAGTGCGGAGCCTGGAACTCATGAACCATGAGATCGTGACCTGAGCCAAAATCAAGAGTCAGGTGTTTAACTGACTGAGCCACCCAGGCACCCACACACCCCTGCTTTCATTTAATCCTTAGAATATTTCTACGAGGTGCATGATCTATGCCCATCTCACAGGATTTTTTTTTGATGGTGGTTTACCACCTTAACCATTTTTAAGATTAGAGGATAAGAGTGTTAACTTTTCTAACTATATATAGCATATTGTGCAAGAGATCTCTAGAAGTCTCTCATCTTGCAAAACTGCAGCTCTGTACCCATCAAACAAGAGCCTCCCACCCTGCCCCTCTCCAGCCCCTGGCAACTGCCATTCAACTTTCTGTTTCTATGCGTTGACTGCTCTGGGTGCCTCATATAAGCGGACTCATGCGGCATGTACCTTTCTGTGGTTGGCTTATTTTACTCAGCATGATGCTGTAGCACATGTCACAATTCCTGTCTTTTTAAGGGCTCAATAATAGTCCCTTGTGTGTACTACATTTTTTTCAGATCCGAGACTTCAATCCACGTCTTGTGAGGCTTCAGATCCCACGCTTTTTTCTTGTTAGTAAACCGTATCTCCTCGTCGACGGCCCCAAACGTTAGAAAGAATTGCAAATTTCACATTGTACATAAAATGAAAGTGAAATGAGACGGTGGTGGCCTGGGTCTGTTCTCAGCCTCCCAAGCTCAGAGATGGAGCGACAGAGGGCTGGCAGGGCTCCTCTCTGATGTACACATTGCGCAGTGGAGCCCCCGTCTTTCTCACCAGAGAGAGCCCAGCTCCCCACTCCTCTGCTCGCCGTGCACCACCCATTGCTGCCTCCCACCACCCTCCCACCCAGCACACACCCTGGCCTTTCCTCTTCTCTAAGTCACGTACCAAGGGCTCCAGGACGTCTCTAGCTGAATGTAAACAGCCCTGAGACCTCAAACTCCCCACCCTTCCTCACCCAGCCTTCCCTGTTGCCCAACCTCGTCCTGTGGGCTGTGCCAGTGTCCTGCTGCGCCTGCAAGTCTATGCCTCAGTCATGCTCGCCGGCCTCTCCAGCCTCATCCCTCGCCTGCAGCAGCCCAGGCCAGCAGCTACCTTCTCTGCAGCCAGCCTCCCGTCCCCTCGGACCTCTCCCTTCTCCACAATCCCCTCCAAATCCTTTGACCAAGCCTCGATGGCTCTACAAACTGCCACACTGCTTTGTACCGACTTCTAGCACATTCCCACCCTCCTCAAACCACCACTTCACTGCTCCCCTCTGGGTGTGGTCTTGAACCCCTTACAACCATGCCTCCCCACTCTGCCACAAAGCAGAACGAACCGCACTGGCCTCCTTCATGTCACCCAATCAAATCAGACCCCACTGCGTCCTGCTCCAGCCCTTCCCATACTGCTTGCCCACTTCTCCGGCTTAGTCGAGGCTCTCCTCATTGGCTTTGTTCTGATCAAGGGTATTTGCTGCCCCCACCCCCACCCTCAATCCGTGCCCTCCACACTTACCTCTAACCTGTGGGAGTCATTCACGTGCATCACCCTAGACCTGGGGCTCCTTTCTCTTCCACTACTGATGTGAACCCCCACTCTCTTCTCCCTCCGGCTCTTCAGATCACAGGTTGCAATTCAGATGAGTTCCGGCCCATTGCATCACTTGTCTTTTCGGACCCTTCTTGGATTTCAATGTCATTAATGTTCCTTTACAAATATTTTTAACAACTCCATATGGATTCGTATATATCTAAAACTGTATATGGATATATATCTTTTCAAGAAGTTCCTTCGAGAGTCAGCATTCATGTGCCCAAATGGCTCTTTTGCCCTCACAGCATATGTTATATCCCACAAATAAATCATACCATAAACATCGGGGGGGGGGGCAACATAGCACAAGTGTGGTCTTTCCAGCCGAGACGAGTTTAATGGGGTCAGCGATGGAGAACTGGAGGAAACGGGGTGTGGGTCGAGATGCTTCCGAGAAAGGTGCAGCATCTGCCCCGAGAGAGATTCCTGACAAGGGGGGGACTTGGTGTCTGATGTCGGCATTCAGGTCTGTCTTCTAAGCCAAGAGCAACCTGTGCAAGGCCCCTGGGCACTCTGGCAGCATCCCCTACTTCATCATGACACCAGGGGAGCACGTTAGAGTTCTGAGCACCACCTGCCTGCCCCCCACCCCCAGCTTGAGTCACACAGAAGGACTAAAGGAAAGATGCCAAAGGCAGGACCTCACAACCAGGGGAAGCCTCCCCATAAGCTGGGACTGAGGGTGGCGTTCTTGGCCCAGGAGGCCAGTCCCAGCTCATTGGAAGCCAAAGACAACCTCAGAACAGACAGAACTCATCCTTGTCCCCTACCCCGTCACAGATGCGACAAAACATTAAATAAGACTTCCTAATCCAGATCTTATCCTGAGAGAAGGAAATGAAAAGACAAAAGGGAGGATCCCAAACTGAGGGATAACCTCAAAGCAACAGAATTTGAGCTGGAAATGGCTGTGGTTACTCAAATTGGCCAGATCCACACTTCCACCATGGACAGGCTGCAGGACGGATGAGCTGGGCTAGCTTTGTCACAAAGTCTGTGGAATTCGTTTCTTCTTTATAAACTGTGCACCCAGCAAACAGCCCCAGAAATGGGTGACTTGGGAATTAGGTCTTCCGGGGTAGGCAGGGGCTTTGGGGGTGACCTAGGTGGAGCCTATCACATTAGTGACAAGAACCCAGGACCCATGTGCCCATGCCCCTGCCTCTGGGGCCAGCACTTCCCACCACTCTCACTGCTAGCTCGGCTCTGTGTCCCCTAAATACAGGAGACGCCACACTGAGTGTAACAAGGAAGACAAATCAAGCTTAATACGACAGTATAGATGAATCTTTTTAATGTTTATTTTTTTATTTTATGAGAGAGAACCTGCATACAAGCATGGGAAGGGCTGAGAGAGAGAGAGAGAGAGAGAGAGAGAGAGAGAATCCCAAGCAGGCTCCATGCTCAGCACAGAGCTCGACTCAGGGCTTGATCTCATGACCGTGAGATCATGACCAGAGCCATAATCAAGCGTCAGACACTCAACCGAGTGAGCCACCCAGGCGCTCCAGGATAGTACAGATATAAAGGAAAGGACTCAAAAATCCCAAATATCATTGCCTGTGAAATGTTAGGAATGTGGAATTTGGAGTGTAAAGAGATTCTGTTCTTCTTTTTTTTTTTAATGTTTTTATTTATTTTTGATACAGAGAGAGACAGAGCATGAGAGGGGGAGGGACAGAGAGAGAAGGAGACACAGAACAGGAAGCAGGCTCCAGACTCTGAGCTAGCTGTCAGCACAGAGCCCGACGCAAGGCTCGAACCCACAAACGTGAGATCTGACCTGAGCCGAAGTCGGAGGTTTAACCGACTGAGCCACCCAGGCACCCCGAGATTCTGTTTTTCTTTTCTTCTTTTTTTAAGATCAGAATCAAGGTGGTGCAGAGTGGGGCTGGAAGCGTGGGAAGGCTGAGGCAGCTTCCTGTCCCTGCCAGACCCTGGGCCAGATGACTTGGGGTTGAAGATGAGGTACGTGTGACTATCATCCTGAGAGTCCGAGGTGGTGGGCACCTTGCTGGGCATTTCTGCAGCTAGAGAGTTAAACTCCGATCATTCCTTGCTCAACAAAATTTGCTTGACCTTTGATAGGGAGGGTGTGTTCCAAAAATGTATACATTTATGTACACAATTATCTAACACTTTATGTACACAATTATCTAACGCTTTTTCGCAGTTACAAAGAAGAAACAAATCCAACTTCTTTTTAACTTGCTTGAGAGTACATTCCTGTCCTAACTCCCTCTCAGCCTCTAAGCCAGGAATGGAATATATTAGTGTTGAGTTAAGGAATCACAGATCATCATTCTCCAATGATTAAAGATTCATCTTCTGTATGTTAATGCTTCATTTCCCCATGGAATCAACTATGGGTATGCACAGAAGCAGAGAAATGTATTTAAAAGCTTATTATGAGTAATCTCTTAAGCTTATTATGAGTATACTTATTCCAAGTAACTGAAAGCAAATTCATCTTTATATAGTGTCTAGGTAAGTGCCAAGATGTTTAAGAAGTATTGTTGAATGAACAGTGTCCCAGAGATCACAGGCAAATGCCACTGTCAATTTCATTGGACGGAATTACATCAATCATATCTGGCATTTCTATCCAGTGTAGTAGCATCCTTACATTATAAGGCACGTTTTCAGATTTGTGAACCTCATTCACCCAAAGTGTTTCTTGCTGATCTTTCAGGGGTGACAGTAGGGTGGGGAGAGAGGAAGGAGGGTGATGGAGACCCTTGCAGCCTTTGGAAGTGGGGGTGACCATAAGCCTAGGCATATATCCACAATGAACAGTCAAAAATGAATCCTGAATCATCAGGCCCTGGGAGCACGAAGGGCTCCATGCTCAGTGGTGCTATAGACTCATGCATGAGCCTGAGGATGAGAGAGCCAAGTTGGAAGTTTGCTGTCCTTTCTGCTTACAAACCCCCTAGGTGATGTGACATTTAAGCAGACGAGGGTATCCAGCACCATATCCTTGCATTGCATGTTAAACAATAGCTAATCATTCTCTAAGATTATTTTGGGCAAGAGTCAAAGGTAACAGTCGTATAATGAGCCTGTGAAGGTCACGGCTGTGCTTAGCCCTTCACACACAAACGAATTCAATGCTCCACAATACCGCTGCTACAGAATGAATGTTTGTGTCTCTCCAAAGTCCGTATGTTGCAATCTAATCCGCAAGGTGATGTTCTTAGGAAGTGGGGCCTTTGCAGGGTGATTAGATCATTAGGATGGAGCCCCCATAAATGGCATTATTGCCCTGATAAGAGACTCCAGAGAGCTCCCTCCCCACTTCCACCATGGGAGGACGCAGTGAGAAGGTGCTGTCAATGAAGCAGGAAACAGGCTCTCACCAGACACTCATCTGTTGGTGACTGGATCTTGGATATCCTAGCCTCTAGAACTGTGGGAATTGTTTCCGCAGTTCACCAGTCCTATGGCGATTTGCTATAGCAGCCTGAAGGGAGAAGACAACCCCTTTTTTACAGATGAGAGGCCCTGGTGTGTGTTGTGCAAAAAGGGAAGTGGGGAGCTGAACTCCTAAGGATACATACCGGCTTAGCTTTATTTATGATACCAACCCAATACTCACTATGTGCCGGGCACTCTTGTGAATGCTTGACTGAGGCTAACTTGTTTGCTCCTCAAAACAACCTTGAGGCTGGTTATTGGGCCAGGGAGATAGATCTGGGAATGTGGACCATCGGTGGTTGGTGCCAGTCTGTGCTGTTTCTCTGTGGATCAACAGCACAAGGTCACATCCAACGTTGTGCTCCTTTCTTTCCTGGCCCTCATCACCTTGACAACCGCGTGGTTATTTGTTTTCTCCTTCACCACCCTGTGCACTCCACAATGGTCAAGACTGGATCTGCTGCACTCACCACAGTCTTCAGGACCCAAAGCAATACCTGGCACATGGCAGGCCCTGGAAAAAGAGTGACTGAATGCAAGGGTCCATTCTACTGCTCTGTGATAATCATGCAGAACTGGGCTGACAACACGAACGGTTCTATAATCAATCTTGTTCGTTTGAAATGGATCCATGCTAACTGTATGAGACATTTCTAACACCCGAAATGGTCTAAAAACTAGGGTTTTGCAAAAGAGCAGTTTGATACATCATCTATTAAAGATGTACTAGTTTCTAGGCAATACTTTAAGCATCTGACACACATTTTCTCATTTGCTTCTTGTAACAACTCTATGAAGTAGGTACTGTTGCGTCTATTTCTGTTTTTGTGGATTTCAGATGCGCCAGCACAGAACTGGGTTAATTGTAATCTTTAGTTCAGAGCACGCTGTCATCATTCCAGGCATGGCCCTCTGCCATTCATCTTTTAGTCATGTATTCATATATTTTCTGAATAAAGTTGACACAATGTTACATCAGTTTCAGGTGCACAACACAGTGATTCAACAAGTTCACACGTTCTGCTCTGCTCACCGCACTGTAGCTACGATCCGTCACCACACAATCACAATACCATTGACTATATTCCCTGTGCTGTGCCTTTTATCCCAGTAACTTATTCATTACACAACTGGAAGCCTGTATCTCCCATTGTCTGTCCTTCACTCATTTTGCCCATCCCCTCCCAGCCCCCTCTCCTCTGGCGGCCATCACTTTGTTCTCTATTTTTGGATCTGATTCTGCTCTGTTTGTTTATTCATTTGTTTTGTTTTGTTTTGTGTTTTAGATTCACTTATGAGTAACATCCTATGGTATTTGTCTTTCTCTGTCTGACTTACTTTGTTTAGCATAATGCCCTCAAGTTCCATCCATGTTCTGTCAAAACCTTTACTCTTATTTTAAGTAATAAAACAAACTTGCCAATGAACTTCCCACCCAACCCAAGAACGAGGATATTCACATTAACTTACGGCCATCTCTGTATTCCTCCCATCTCATTCTCTTGCTCTCCCCACGTATAACTTCATATCCAGAATTTTGTATTTCTTATTCTATTATTTGCCTAGTTCACTTTACTGCTGAATTTTCATTATTTTTGGACTTTATAAAGAGTGGCACGCTTTTGTTCACTCAGCATCCTATTCCTTACATTCCCTGATGTTTTCACAAGGGTCTGCCCTTTGTTTTCTCTGCCGTGTAATTTTCCCATACATTCTTCTGCTGATGGGCATTTCAGTTGCTTTCTGTTTTGTTATGATGAAGGTTGTTTCTTTTGGGTGTAATGCAGTGTTAGAGAGAAAGAAACTGAGGCACCAAGGAGTTAAGAAACTCACCCAGGGTCTCCCAGCTAAAAAGTGGCTGACTCAGGATTTGAAACTCTGTCTCCCTAGCTCTAAAACACATGGTCTTCCACTTCTACATTATGCAGCCTCTATCAGTCTTCCCATGAGAGAAAGATAGTAGGAGCCAAAGAGCACATTTTCCTTCCGTATTTTACTGGTAGAAAGCTACCCCACCCTCTTTGTCTATAGAAGAAGAAAAACTTGTAAGTTGGGTTAATTAGCCTTTCAAATAAAATCACTTATCCTCCTGGATGCAGTAGCTATTTGCTCCTTTCCATTTCAGAAGTGACACTGTTGGGTACAGTATTTTCTCCGAGGCCACATGTCCAAATACTTGGGCTTTCCATCTATCATCTGGTTAGCTCTCAGTTTGGGGCCTAAATTCCCTTTGCAATAGAATCAATTGTGTGTGTGTGTGTGTGTGTGTGTGTGTGTGTGTGTGGGTGTGGGTGGGTGTGGGTGTGGGTGTGGGTGTGTATTTTTAAGTCAAATGTTCTGAAGAAGAAAATGATGAAAAAAGTAAATGTTAGTTTCTACAGCCTATTAAACTTTTCCTAGAAGCAAGATAATCAAATTCACCTGGTCAGATTAGAAATAGATTTTTCGTGGAAGATAATTTAGTAAAAGAAAAGATGCTCTGATCATAGAAACTGTAGATCGTAACTTTAAAACAGAAATTATTTCACTAATTTGTGAAAGAATTTTCCAAAGAAAATGCTTATTTAGAGTTTAGGAAAAAAAACCCCAGGAGTGAATGCAATATATGTTTGCATTTCTACAGTTTTCTTTTTGAAAAAAATTGACATTTTTGCACTTAGGGTGCTAAGCAATGTAAACTTTGGGTTTATGTAGATGTTAGATGTGGACCAGATTGAGGTCTGGCTTCTAGAAGGTTATGTCCTTCCACCCTTGACCAGCTCCTGAAACTTCAGTGCCTCCCATTTTCCCAAAGGCAGACTATTCTAAGGGCAGCCCATTCCTTCCACAGCTATTTCTCCCTTCTGTTCCCAGGCTTCTGGGCATGTGGATTTGGGGCGTACAGATGTTTTTACTGTTGTTTAAAAATATAAAACAAAAACATTTAAAAACTCATACACCAGCTTCACAGAAAGTTTAGAAAATACAGAGCAAACAATCTAACATGCTCTCACCATCCCCCCCAGTGCCTGCCATTGTGTATTTCCTTTTCAAACTGGCCTGTGTGTAGACACATCATCTCTCACAGCAAAGAGGAATGGTCTTCAGTTCCTTGTTCTGCACATCTTAGCTTGGGATTTTCCCAGAAGCACACCCTGTGAACCAGTAATTCTTTGGGAAATGCAGGCAATACACGGTAGTGGGGAAGCGCTAAAGGGGACAGCCAATAAAAAGGGGACTTGTGCAGTGATAGAAGCTTATTCACCAGGACATTTGGGGACATGCTACAAAACACACACCTCAAAATGGAGTTGGGCCATTTATGCATCAACCCCCCAGAGTCGTTGTGTGAGGATTGGTGGGGGATGGTGGGGAGGGAGAGCTCATTCCTCAGCTGTGTGTGCGTGTGTTCCCAGATGGGGGTGGCTGGGAAAGAGCCCCCCAGCTTCAGAGATGCTCAATCTGGCAGCTGGAACCTGGCCGAAACAGCTGAGAGCCCTAATTGACATGGGCGGACCCAGAGTGTCTGCTATACTGCTTTGCTTACTTAACATTAATTACCACACCAACACTTCCTTGTTGCTACACAGTCTTCACACTGATGAGATGAATTTCCGCATCGTATTTCATAATGGACTCAGGATTTAACTATCCCTCTACTATTGGATATTTACAGTGCTTCAAAATGGAAGGGGTGTGTTGTTCAATGAGTAGCTAGTTCATTTCTGTCTAAACTCTAAAAGCAGGGACTGTATGCCCAGGCATGGAAGTGTTCTCTGTTCTTAAAGATATTGGAAGATCTCTCAGAAACAAGCCAAATGGAACATCTCAGATGAAGAATCGTGACCAAATAGCCTGTGCAGGGTGCTCCGAATTGGATGCATTGTTACATTGCTGGTGTATGTTCGTGCAATGGGTGTATTTTGTTCCTCACAATTTCTGGATCTGTACATTTTCTATATCAAAACTTTGCACCAGGGCCATGATAGTTAGGAAGCATGTTGCTAGCAAATCATTTCGTACCAAAAAGTGACTGCAAATCAAGAGACCTGGATTTTGCTATGGCTAACTGGCAAGGGGCTGTGCCACCCTGGGGAGGCTTCTTGCATCTCTGTGCTTCACCTCTAAATCAAGCATGTGGCAGACATGGTCTGTAGCTACTCCAGCAGCCATTTCCACCATCCTTCTTTTTCCTTCCTGGCACAACTCAGAATTTACATAGCTGCCAGGTAAGGACTCCTCGCTTAGGAAGGAAATCACTCAGGAAAATCACCCTTGTGATAATATCAGGGGATGATCATGATTGGTTTAAGTCACTTGCAGTAATTCCTTTTCCCTTGGCCGCATATCCACTTTCCCAGCTTCCTTTGCGGGGAAGGCCAAGGTAAAATAGCAATTCTTACATAATATAACACTTTCCATGAGCCCCTCTTTAAGTACGTCGCATATACATTAACTCATTTAAGTCTCTCAACAGCCCTGTTGCTAAGTATGACTATTGTCATCCTATTTCCCCAGAGATCCAATGTACAACAGAGGACTTAAGTAAATTTGTTAAGGTCACAATGCTAGTAAATGGTGGAGCAAAGACTTTTATGCAGGGTCCCTATCTTCACAGTCTATGCTCCTTTGTTACCTGAAGAATACCCAGGCTTGTTTTTATGTAACCAGGAGCATATCCAAGAATTACACCTAAATTAGCAAAGGTTCACTTGCGAAAGATCGGTTTTTTTATACAGCTTTGTGCTGATTCCAACAGGAGCTGCCTCTGGCTTTGAGTGACCAAAATTTGTAATTTCCTCTGAATGACCTTATAATTAAATGTAAAGATTAGTCAAAATCATATTATTGAAATGTAGCAGGTAAGAATGCTCAATTACTTCTTTTTCCTATCCTTTTAAGGTTAGGCTGTGTAGGCTAGACTGGCTGCAAAATTGCCTCACCTTCAGTTCTCCTCTGTATCACACATATGTGTACATGTGCACGTGCGCACATGCGCTCGTGCGCACACACACACACACACACACACCTTCATATGGGCATCCATATATAAGGTGCTTCAGGGTAGGCTCTCCCATCTGCTCATTCCTTCACTTCCTATTTGAAGAAACCTTTCCTCAAACCTCATGCCAACTTGTTCTTAACTCTTGAGGTCACGGACTTCGACCTTTTCTTTGTTTTTTCTGTTGACCTTCCTTTTTGCCTGAGACACGCTGTCATCTTTCATGCTAGGAGAAGAATGAATTCTTTTCATAGAGTCCTTATTTTGTTGTAGCTAACACCTCTCCCAATTCCACAGAGCCTTTATGTCCTGCATAGCTTGACCCCAACCCCAAAGTTGTAACTTCATCTAGAGCTTCAAGGACTCCAGGCAGTGACTTCCTAACGCTTTCAGTTGTCAGTGACTCAGTATTCTCCAGCAAGCCTCTGCTCATCCTCCATTCCAGGTGGGAAAAAATAACGTTGAGGTTTCGCTCGAAGAACCACTCTCCTTGAGAAGTCATAGAGAATGATGGCGTTTCCAGAACACTAGTTATAGGAAAACATTGTCCTATAACATTGGGAGAGGACTCTATTACAGAAACTATAACCCTTCAGCTTAATCCACCCTGGACATGACCAGAGCATTCAGAAAAGGAAGCAGGCTCAAGAGTGGATATGAACTCACTAAGAACAAATCGATCCAGGCTAACCCTGTTTTCACTTTTGAAAGCTGGTAAATGAGAAGCAGATCTTAGACTCAGCTCTCAATACCCTGGTGTGTGATAATCAGTGGAAGGGGGTGGTCTAGGGTTATAACCCGCCCTCCAGGATTCTGCATCTATTCAATCTGTATTAACCTGTTGCAGTCCCTTAAACTATAAAAAAGAAAGCTACGAACTGAGCAATTTCTCCGCTTAAATACTTAGAGGGCTGTTGTGTAGAAACACTGGATTTCAGAGGGCAGAAGCACTACGGGTGTGTGCAAATCACAGAGGCTCTTCTGCGCTGCGTTTAGGGAAAAACCAATGCTTTTAAACCTGAGTCATATGTGGGTTTTCTGATAGAG
This sequence comes from Suricata suricatta, assembly GCF_006229205.1. Taxonomy (NCBI): domain Eukaryota; kingdom Metazoa; phylum Chordata; class Mammalia; order Carnivora; family Herpestidae; genus Suricata; species Suricata suricatta. The sequence goes on along the minus strand of NC_043703.1, from coordinate 70,846,820 downwards.
AAAAAAATACTCATGCCAATTCCCAGAATTTACAAATGCCTTTTCTTCTTTTCTTTTTTTTAATGTTTGTTTATTTTTGAGAGAGAGAGAGACTGAGTGTGAGTAGGGGAGGGGCAGAGAAAGAGAGAGAGAGAGAGAGAGAATCTGAAGCAGGCTCTGGGTTCTGAGCTGTCAGCACAGAGCCCAACACAGGGCTCAAACTCATGAGCCATGAGATCATGACCTGAGCCAGCTGGACACTCAACCGACTGAGCCACCCAGGTGCCCCTACAAATATCTTTCCTATGTTGCCTCTTAATTGTGGGCATACAGCTAGGCATGCTTCCTGCTTCCAGTTATGCAAATTTACAAATTAATTATAAACTACATTTGCAAATGTATAAATCAAATGCAAACAAAGCAAGGCAAAAATATTTAAATAAATAAACTTATTTATTTAAAAATATTTTTATTTATTTTTGAGAAGAGAGCGCGCGCGAGCATGAGAAGGGGAGGGGCAGAGAGAGGGAAGCACAGAATCCGCAGGCTCCAGGCTCTGGGCTGTCAGCCCAGAGCCCTACGTGGGACTGGAACTCATAAACTGCGAGATCATGACCTGAGCCGAAGTCAGACGCTCAACCGACTGAGCCACCCAGGTGCCCCTTAAATAAACTTATTTTAATGTGGCAGTTTATTTTATTTTGCTGAGACAAACTCACCATTCAGAACGTGAATCTGGTACCAATGGCTTTTGTCGTAGGCAGGGGTAGACCACTGCATGAACTGTGACAACCCAAACCAAACATTATTTCTTTTTCCAAACCACAGAGAAACCATCATTTAGGAGGGATGATGTTAAGTCACTTTCTTTCACTAAAATTGACACCATTTGTTTCCTGTTGGGTCTGACACTGTTCTTTCTGTATTGATCCCAAACAATTAAAGTAGAACTACTTTCATAACCCATAAACAAAAGTAAGCACTGAAAAATATATTCTGGTGGTCCTCAGATAAAAAGATGTCACTACATTTGCCAAAGCTCATAGGATGTACAACACAGAGCATGAACCCTCATATAAAGTATGAACTTTATTAATAGTGAGTCGGTAGAGCACGTGACTCTTGATCTTGGGGTCATGAGTTCGAGCCCTACATTGGGCATAGAGTTTAAAAATAACAGTAATAAGGGGTGCCTGGCTGGTTCAGTCAAAAGAGCATGCAACTCTTGATTCCGAGGTCATGCGTTTGAGCCCCACATTGGGTGTAGAGACTACTTAAATAAGTAACCTTAAAAAATAATAATGTATTGATACTGGTTTCTCATTTTCAGCAAAAGTGCCACATGAATAGAAGACATTAATAATGGGGAAATTGGAGGTGTTGAGGTCAAGGGACGTGGGAACTCTGCAATATTTTTTGCTCAATTTCTCTGTAAATGTGAAATTGGTCAAAAATCAAAAAGTCTAATTTTTAAAAAGTGGTTACCATGTTCACATTTTAGTTCTTTCTAGCTCATTGTCCAAATGAAAAAACAAAACGTTATCGGTCTTGTATACAACTCCTAGACCTCTAAGAGTACGTCTGTCTATTCTAGGTTCCCCACCACAGTTTAAGAAATGCTGAAATCAAGGGTTTGAGAATGGAATGGGGCATTCCAAAAAGCTGTTAGTGCTCTTTCCTCAAAGTGTCCCAGAAAATGTCTGGAAGGTCACCCTTCAGAGATGTTCTTCTGGGGATTTTTGCTTGTAAAGAGAAGGCAGAACACATGAACTGTAATTCCAAGATTATATAATTCCAGTTTTGATGAGGATTTCACCCTGAATTAATTTGTTTTTGGTTCTACTTTTCATAGATTGCAGTGGCCAGACGCCAGAACTGCTATGTACTTAAACTTGCAGCTTTCTAGGTCTTTCTGCAAATTCCCACAACCCTGTCCAAATAGCAACAATTTCATTTAGGCCAATCGATTGTCAATTTCTGGTCCTGGGAAAGGATAACTAATAAGCCCCACTTCATTCCAGGGAGAGCATACTGCATTCCTTCCCGATAGCCTATTACACTCCATTCTGAGCCCATTTTACACTCCATAGTTTCAGCTGCATTTTACATCTTTGGGTGATCCATTTTTTAGCTTTTCTCTTATGGGAATCCTAGAAAATCTTTATATTTCATTATTCCCTATAGAAAATATTTCCTTCCAGGAACCTGAGGCTAGGATAGAATCTATAAAAGGACTCTTGTAATTCTAAACTTTTTATACTTATTGAATTCACATGTGTACATCTTTGCTTGGTTTTAGCAAATGACAGTGGCATAGTAGATGTTTTAAGATCACTGGCATTTAATATGTATAATCCTTGTGCAAAGTGTCAGTTGGGCCTAAAATACTGAATTTCTTCAACTGGGGTAGAATTGGGACGGAATCGTTTTCATTTGAAAGTAAGGAAGCTGGGTCCTATTCATAAACGTGGGTATCTCAGGGAGGAGTAGACAGCCATGTGTTCTGATTCCAGTCTCTCTCCACCTCTCTCTTGGGCAGCCTCCTCTCCCCTATCCCATTACATTAGGCTTTGCCGCACTTTGACTTGGGACTTCCAGAAACGATGGCTGGCTGAGAGGCATGGCTTTTTAGCTCCACCTACTGTCTATTTCAAGAACTGCATCAGGATTTCAGACATCGCTGTCCCAAATTCAAGAGGGGAGAGGGCCCTCCCAATGGTGGAAAAAGGAAATGTACTGGAATAGGAAAAAAGAATAAAATGGAGGAGCAAGTGAACATGCAAAGATTCAGTGGAATAAGCTTGAAAAATCAGGCACGAAAGGAAAGCTGTTTCTATCTCTATTTTGTATTTCCAAAAGGGAACACTTATTTATATAAGACATGAATTACAATTTCTTATTCATAAGAGATTACAACCAGGCTCTAATGAGTCAGAGAGAAATTATGTTTTCTTCCCCCCCCCCCCTTTTTTGAGAGATAGAAAGAGAATCTAAAGCAGGCTCCATGCTCAGCATGGGTCCCAACCCTGGGCTGCATCCCACGACCCTGGGATCATGACGTGAGCCAAAATCAAGAGTAGGATCCTCAATAGACTGAGTCACCCAGGTGCCCAGAGAAATGTTTTCCATGTAGTAATAAGATCTATTTAATTATTTTCAAGTTGACTTAATGGCAGTCATTTGATAACATTTCTACTGAGAGATGTAAATATATTTCTTTTTATAATTTTCATCCCAGTGTGTTCTCTGTTTGAAGACTATTACTGAGTTAGCAGCAGTGCATTTTTGAACACGGTTAACAGTCTAAAATGAGACAAAACGTGCCTGCCTGATGTGTTGAAATTCTTTTTTTTTTCCACTTCAGTGGTAATTTTTTTTTTTTTAAATACTTTCACCAGTTTCAGGAAAGGGTGGGTTGGAGTCAGGGGCTTCCTGAAACTTTTCAGAACAAGAATTCTAATGAAGCAGTGTGTCTGCAGGGGCCCCCTGAGAATCGTGTTTTGGAACATACTGACCCCACGTGGTATTATCTTTGTCACATTTTGCAGTTTTGTGTGAAATTTATTTTTAATCTTTAACAAAGCCTGCCCATGTTTATCTTCAGTTATAAAAAAGTGTAATGGTTTAAAACAAAACTTTTTAAAATAATTAAATATACAATGAATGCTGAAACATAAAAGTCAGACAGAATGTTACCTTAACAAGAAAGGGCTTCCTAAGAATCAAAGGATTGTTGTTTGTTTTATTTGCTAAAGACAAATAACAAGTACTTTCACTTTAAGGGATCCTGATGGCTATGGACCGAGGCAAGAAGCTTGTATTCCCCTCCCCGCATTGAGACAAAGGCTTCCTACTCTTCACAGTCACAGAGCTGGAAAATTTACTTAATGACACTAAAAAGATATACTTTGTGTTTCGAAAGAGATGCTGAGATTTGATTGAAGACAGCGTAGTAATCAAGCCAATAGTTTGGTGTTTTTTTTTTTTTTTTTGAGCATGTCTTTCAATTACATTTAAAATTGCCTGAGAGACACACCTTGGGCTTTGCCCTATTTCGTGAATGGGCAGTAAATAACCAGTGCGACACTGAGTGGGGACATGAAAGGTAAATAAATGTTTCTCGAGCTCCATCCACTTTTCACGTTGAGCTGATTTCAATGCTACCTTTGATGAAGAAGGGAAGAAATGGGCTCTTCAAGAATGAAAGCTTTTTTTCCCTAAGTACACACAGACTTGGGTTGTCTTTAAGCCAGTGATTAGTGAAGTCAGTTACGGCTAACACATCAGAACAGGACGAAATGGAAATACATTCTCTGGGTCGTCAGTGCTGGGCTGTAAGGCAGGAGTGTGAATAGTGGTGGTTCCCCTCTTTATGGGGCCATTTTCATCTGCCCAAACAACTTTGGAGGGTGTAACTTGTGGTCCTCTGCGTTCTGCAGCCATCTTAGAGACCCCAACAAGTCCTACCAAGACGCTATTCAAAGAGAAACAATGGCTTTTTACTTATCTTGTACGTGTTGCCTGCAAACAACCTCAAAATACGCTTGTTAATTTTTTATGAGCTTTCAACAAATATTTGTTTCGCATATGGCCAGATAGTGATTTCTGTGTTTATGGCATTGTTGCTGAATTTCCTACCCAGTTAGTATAGTAAATGGCTAAGAGCTTGAGCTCTAGAGTTTGACTGGCTGATTCTGCAACTTGTGAGATTTGTGCAAGTCCATGGAGACCAAATGTGCTCAACTGTAAAATGGCAAGGAATAATAGCATTTACCTTGAAGGGTGGTTGTGAGAACTGAACACATGCATCGAGCTCAGCACATGCCTTGGCATTAAGTGGTAACTGTTCTTGTAAGGATATAGGCCCAAGGCCTTAAATCAATGAACCTAAGGATGTTAGGCAGATGTTGAGGGGAGTCCAACACTACCTCTCTTTTGAACTTGGTTCCTTTCTGTGATAGGCATGGAACAATGTGGAAGTTCTTAGAAGGATGCTCATCTGTAAGCAGTCTACAGGCTCATGCTGTGAGGAGGAAGGTCATGAAGCAAAGAGTGTGACCCTGATAAATATAGACATGACAGAATTCATGCTGAAAGCAGTGTTGAACCATTCTTTAAAAAAAATTTTTTTTTAATGTTTACTTATTATTGAGAGACAGAGAGAGACAGAGTACCATCATGGGAGGAGCAGAGAGGGGAAGACACAATCTGCAGCAGGCTCCAGGCTCCAAGCTGTCAGCACAGAGTCTGATGGGGGGCTCGAACCCACAAATCATGAGATCATGACCTGAGCCGAAGTCGGACACTTAACCAACTGAGCCCCCCAGGTGCTCGGAGTTGAACCAGTCATTCTTTAAAACTCTACGTGGGACTGGACTTAATTGCAGTGTGTGATAAATGATACACCATTGCTTCAGGAAATCTCACTGAAAACAAACAAAAAAACCTCTAATGGTTGGGAGAGCTGTGATGCAAATATGCTAAACACCAGATCCTCCCAAATCATGGCTTTAGAATGCACTGAATCAGCAAATTACTTTGTTTTGCTTGATTTACTTTAGTGAGCAGCAGTAGTGAAATGAGGCAGAGTGGTGAAATGAGGCAGCTTGACTGTTATTACTGTCTTAAAAATTATTTCATAGTAGTGTTATCAATAATTGCTTGTGATGGTTCACTGACATTTTATAATTACATGCCCAGCAGAAGAGCTGGGAAGGTACTTTGTATGTATTAGAGACAATAAAGGTAAGTTTCAAAGTATCAAAGACATGATGGGGGGTAGTTTTATAAGGAAGGATTCAGGAGATAGGACTGATTATTTCGGGTAGACTCATCCCACGATTACAGGTTTTCTAAGAGAGTTGTTTTCAGTTTGCAGAACGACCTGAATTTGGATCATATCTGTTCAATATGTTTTACATACCCATTTCTATTTGCTTTCCAGTGGACTGAATAAGTGATTTTTTAAAACCCTTCACTCGATCCACAGCGTGATTAACATTAATATTTGGACTGAGCTGACAGTGCTTTCCCCCGTGTTAATTGCACAGTTGTTTTCAGTTCTGGGGGTGAAGAAGCTTCGACCTGAGGATGGCGGGGTCTGAATGAAGGCCGACTGTTATGAGCTGGCCCTACTGTACCTCTATTGGAAAATTCTTCATAGTAACATGTCCTCGTCCACAAAATTTTTTGTGAGTAGATACTTGTAGCTTCAATCCCATCACTCTACCACAAAAATAGCATCTCAGATTCTTTTAATATGAACGTTATCTAGGTAAAACTGTATCTAGGTCCTAGCTGACAAGTTACATGATTCAGTGCTTTGCTTCTATAAACTAAAGTTAGCAACTCAGAGTGACTCACTTTTCTTTTCTGTGTGCATCTAAGTGTACAAGGAAATTGGGCTGCTTCTGGTGTTGCTTTAAGAGAGAGAGGGCAAAAAAAAAAAAAAAAGATCTGCTCCTTCTCAAGTATCCTTTTTAGGTCAGCAATTTTGAAGTGCAAGACTTATTGGTATCTGAGCGGAAAAGGGCTGATGCTTTGCTTTATCATGCCTCCCCGTGAGTAGAGTTCTTCCATAGCTAGAGAAAGGAAAACGTTTGTTGTACTAATACTGAATGTGCTTCCTGTGTAAAATAACCTTTAACTCAGTGGAGATCCCCCATTTTCATGATCAGGGACATAGTGGAAATGGAAGGAAATCCAAACATCTCACTGCAGCCCTTCTCCTCACTGGCAGGTCAAGCTAGTCTTCTGCACGACAGAAATGGCTGGGAGGGGGAATGTTCAACGGGGCTCGTCCTGTTTCTCCTATTTTAAGATATGTCTGCTTCAATTGTTTTAAAATGTGTGTGACCTTCTGACCCATTTAGAAGGCTGGGCTACGTCAATTAAGATGGGGAGGTAGGCGGACCAGGGGGATCCTCTTACTCACGCCATCTGGACGGGGACTGCAGGGGATCTGGTACACCAGCTTTCAAACCCCAAGCACACTGCAGGCTTCTCTAGCTCCATTTCTCTGTTACAGAAACACTATGGAGTCCACAGGGACTGCCCTGGCCATTGGAACTTTTCTTTGAATGCAGAACTTGAAGTGGGATTTCCTACGCTGAATGAGGAGAAAATCCAGCTGTGTTCATCTGGAGAAATAAGCTGCCCTGCAGCAGTCCAGCCCCTCAAGTTCTGTGAAAGTGTGTCTGTGTGCTGTGGAAAGGAGGAGGTCAATCTAGGAGGTTCCAGAGCATCCCTGGCACCTGGCACTGTGTGTCCCACGGCAGGATGCAATGGCATTCTGTCTCAGCAGACTCACCTTAGTAACTGCATTTGGGGGGTGGGGGGTGCCTGGGTGGCTCAGTCGGTTAAGCGTCCGACTCCAGCTCAGCTCATGATCTCACAGTCCACAGTCTGTGGGTTCGAGCCAAGCATCAGGCTCGGTGCTGACCGCTCAGAGCCTGGAGCCTGCTTCGAGTTCTGTTGTCTCCCTCTCTCTCTGCTTCTCCCTTGCTCACGCTCTTGTCTCTCTCTCAAAAATAAACAAACATTTAAAAAATTAAAAAAAACAACAACTGTATTTGGTATTCCCAGAATCCAGTGAGCAGTAGATGCCCATGAGAGTATTCCACAGACCGACCAATGGCACGTCTGTCTCCAAGCTCACTTACAGATGGCTTCTTCTTAAAAAGATACGCCTACTTTCAAAAAGACATCTGAGCTGATTGGGAGAGAGAATTTGGAAGTTTTTGCCAAACTGCCTTTCTTTTCTTCTTTTTCCGTTTATTTATTTTGAGAGAGCAAAAGAGCATGTGCATGCATCAGTACATGAGGCAGGAGAGGGGCAGAGAGAGAGAGAATCCAAAGCAGGCTCCCGATGCTGGGCTGAATGAATCTCACAAACCGTGAGATGATTACCAGAGCTGAAATCAACACTGATTAACTGACTGAGCCATTCAAGCACCCCATTGGGGACTATTTTAATTTCCTTCCCATTCTACATTTTCTTCTTTTCTCAGTCTCTGTCTCTCTCTCTCTCTATCCCACTCTCTCAAGCTAGATACTCCGATTAATCTTGATTTGTCTTCTCTCCCTACGAATCAATGATTTGTCTTAGTGAGTACAGACCAAACCTAATGACACAATAGTTGTGTAGTTCATATGCCTTTAACCTAATTGCTGGGTCCTAACACGTTAGGTAAGTCTGACATGAGTATGGTTTGGTGGAAGGAACACTACCTGGTATCTAGGTAGGTATTTGTTAACTATTAACTTAAAATTTTTTTTTAATGTTTCCTTCCTTCCTTCCTTCATTTATTTATTTTTGAGAGACAGACAGACAGACAGACAGCGTGAGCAGGGGAGGGTCAGAGAGAGACACAGACACAGAATTTGAAGACAGGTTCCAGGATCTGAGCTCTCAGCACAGAGCCCAACACGGGGCTCGAACCCATGAACCATGAGATCATGACCTGAGCTGAAGTCAGACGCTTAATCAACTGAGCCACCCAGGCACCCCATGTTAACTATTAACTTTTGATCTTTGATGTTTGCTGATGGGCTGAGCACTGGTTGGGAGTCGTGAGGGCCAGGTTCCGTCAGCATTCTGCTACTATTTTGATGTACCACCTCTGACAGCCTCCCATTGTCTCTGGGTTTACAATTTCCTGGCTTTCTAAAAAGGAACTGTACTTTCAGGATTCTTGAAATGGGGCATCCGTGCTCCTGGACAAAAGAGTTTAGGATTGTATCAGAGGATATACACAGTCAGAAGAGAAAAATCCCTTTCTAGAGTATCAATTTCACTTGAGGGTAAATACCTGACAGTGTTTTCTGTTATTCTATGAAATCAAACAAGATACACTAGGTACTTCTGAAAAGGAACGTGTGCCAGGATTTCATGCGGGCAGTCAGCAGCTTTGGGTCTGGACCACAGATTGCCTCTTATTTCTATTCACTTTCCTCTGCTTTTAGAAATTCTTCAGTGGAGAACTCTTGAGAAGTCCTATCAGGTGCCAGGTATTCTCCCTTTTAGCTGCTGTTTCTTCTTCTAGTCATATCCCGCTGTCTCTTTGAAGGATCTTCCCTGTGCCCTGCACTTGGACTACCACTTACATGCAGCGGTCTCATGGAGATACCTCCTCTGGCCACCAGAAGCTTGTATATCCGGTTGTCTACTTGGGATTTCTTTCTGGATATCTCAAACCCAACATGTCGAATGCATGATCTCCCCTCACCCCTCCCAAATCTGGTAGCCTTACAATGTCCCATACCTAAGTAAATGCCACTACATTCTTGACATCTTCTGCTGCCTTATTCCCAACAGCCAATCACTCACTCAAACTGGTGATTACTGATTTCTAAATAGTCTCAAATCCATCTTCCCTCCATTTCCAGCTACTCTCATCCCTTGCTGTAGCCTCCTTACTGTTCTAGGCCACATCCTATTGTGGCCCCTCCATGTTCTTGCCTGTTCCCATTTCTAATATCCCCATTTCCTACTCCAGCCACTCTAGCCGCCTTTTATTCCCTCATATACACCCGGCTACCTCTTACCACAGTACTTTGCCTATGTTTATTCTCACCTCCTCCCTTCTTCACTTGGTTAATATCTACTCATCCTTTGGTCCTCAGTTAATTTCTACTCACCAGAACTGAAAAGCCTTTTCTGACCTTGCTGACTAGTTCACATCTCCTTTATTAGGACCACTTCTTTGTCTTTTTGTGGCACTCCCTGCAGCTACAACTTTTTGTTTATTTGGTTATATGACGGGTACTTGCCCCCAAGACTGGAACGCCTTAAGGAAAGGCACCATTATGACAGGCATTAAGATCTGACAAGCCCACAGAGCAGACACTTTAATAAATACTTGGTGAACGAAGGGATAAAGTAGCTATTCATTAAGAAAAGAATGGATAGTATTGACAAATGTCATCAATATCAATGGGTTAATTTACACAGAAGAATTTTGGAAATCTAAACTATTAAATTATTAAATTCTGTTTGGAGTGATTAGTTGGGATGTTATTTTTCAAACATTAAGTAATCACTTGAAATATAGTGTGCAGATTTATAAAGACAAAATGTAAAGAAGCATTTGGAAATAAGCTCTTACTAAGGATCTTTTAACAGAATTTCCAATCTTTTAATGGTTGCCATACCAGGAGGGCATTCAAACAAAGGAGCAGGTTTTATACATATCCATGAACCAGACTCTCCCTATCTCTTAGCTATAAAATTACTTTCCTGCACTTGCAGGACTTTTATCCTCATGAGACAAATACCCCACTAAAGCAAATATCCTTAAGAATTAATGGCATGACGTGGGAATGCCAGGAACAGAAATAACTTTAAAATAACACTCCTTTTACTTGTAAGACTTAAGGCTTTTGTTTAAATGACAATATGAGTCACACCACTAAGTTTAAAAAGTAATCTCAATATATACAGATTTCCAAATAAATTTTCAATGTAAGGAGAAATCTTGTAAGTGATTAATCTTTTACTAGTCGTTAATTTAGGCATATGTGCAAAAACAAAACATAGATTTCTTCATGTACATGATACAAAATGATCATTTTGGAGTCATTTGAAAAAATATTGAGCACTTACTCTGTTACAATGTTCTGTTGCATTTCACAGGAACAAAATAAAGTATTATGTTTTAAGATTATTTTGGGGCCACAGAATATCTGACTAAAGAGTATACATTAAGCAAAAAAGGTAGTGATTTTTCTCCTATAGCATGAAATCTAGAGGTAGGCAATCTAGTGCTCAGTGAGGTTATCAAGGACATGGGTTGCATTTCTTGATTCTTGTTTATGACACTTCACAGTCCCATGATTGCATTCAAAGGAGGTGGTGGTGGAAGGGGGTAAAAGCAGTCAAAAATAAAAGGTGACCTTTTTAGAGTGGTCCCCCTGTTTTATCATGAAAGAAGCCATATAATCCAAAAATTCAAGGCAGGAGAAATAAAAAGGCATTCACACCAAGACACACTGTGGTGAAATGCAGACAAAGAAAAAGTCTTAAAGCAATCAGGAAGAAAAATACAGATTACCCACAAAGGAAAAACAGACTTATGGGATACTTATCAATAGTAATTGTGGATGCTAGAAGGCAGTGGGATAATATCTTCAAAATGCAGACAAAAAACAACGGACAACCTAGATTTCTATACCCAGCAAATCTATCTTTATGAGGGCAAAATAAAAACATTTCCCAACAAACACAAAATGAAAGTTTACTATTACTCACTAGAGGAATTTCTACAAGATGTACTCCAGGATGAAGAAAACTCATCCCAGAAAGAAAGTCTCAGATCCAAAGCAGATAGCAAAGAAAATAATAAACACATGGGTAAATCTAAACAGTCACTGTGGTTAAAAAAAAAACACAATACTAATGTTTTTTTTTCCCACAATACTAATGTTTTAATTATAAAGTCATAAAATTATATAGAATGAAAATGCTGGTAAAAATGGCATATAAATTGGAAGGAGATAATCAGGGATAAGGCAATCATGAGGCAACGGGGTGGCTTAGTCAGTTAAGCATCTGATTCTTGGTTTTGGCTCAGGTCATGATCTCATGATTCAAGAGATCAAGTCCCACATCAGGCTCTGTCCTCACAGCACAGAGCCTGCTAGGGATCCTCTCTCTCCTGTTCTCTCTGCCCGCCCCCCCCCCTCAAAATAAATAAATAAACTTAAAAAAAAGGAATAAGGTATTCAAAGGTCTGTACTTTGTTCAGGGGAATAAAAGACTAACTTTAAGACTCATTAAATTACACACTTTATTAGGTACATACTTTACTAAATTACACATACACATATGTATGTTAAAATTAAAGGACAGCATGGAGGTGCCTGGGTGGCTCAGTCAGTTAAGCATTTGATTCCTGATTTTGGCTCAGGGGATGAGCTCACAGTTGGTGGGTTTAACCCCATATCAGGCTCTGTGCTGACAGCATGGAGCCTGCTTGGGATTCACTCTTCCTCTCTCTCTGGCCTTCTCTCTTTCTCTCTCTCAAAATAAATAAACTTTAAACAATTATTAAAATTTAGGATAGCAGGTAAAATATTAAAAAGCAAAGTATAAGCTCCAAACTAATAAAGGCAAAAATTAAGAAAAACACCAAACAATAAAAAAATTAAAGAAGAATATAGAAAAGGCAGAACAATAAAATGCATAAAATAAAATGGTAGAAATGAAATTCAAATAATTAAAATAACAACATGGTAAGTGAGCCAAACTTTTGATTGGATTAGATAAAAAGCAAAATCTTGCTACATATTATTTACATAAGATATGTGTAAAACAAGTTCATGAAGAGATACAAGTAAAATCAAACAGCATTACTAGAGATAGGGGTTTATTACCTAGTAATAAGGAAGGTCTAAATCAGTAAAAGACAACCAATTCTGAATTTGCACACTTCTAAATAAGATAGCTTCAAAAATGTCAAGCAAAACAATGACAAAACAAGAAATTGACAAAAACACTATAATTGAGGTAGACTTTAACAAATCTTTGCCAGAAATTGACAAAAAAAATATCAGTAATAATACGAATGATTTGACCATCACAATAAACAAACCAGGTCTAATAAACATATACAAATGCCCATATACAATAACACAATACACTTTCTGTTCACAGGAACATTATGAAAATTGATACTTTAACCTGTAAAGTAAGTCTCAATAAATGTCAAAGAATCATTATCATGTAGAATACATTCTCTTACCACAATGCAATAATAACAAAAAATAACCAAAAAACCTTGGAAATTTAAAAGCATAATTCTAAATTGTTCATGGATCAAAAAGAAAAGCAAAAAGAAATAACATTAGAATCAACCATAACAATTCTATAGGAAAGCTTGTGAGATACAGCTAAAGTGGTAGAGGGAGGAAGTGAGTAGCCTTAAAATACTCACATTAATAAAAAAAGAAAAGTTCAGATTACAAAGAGAACAAAAATCTAAACAAAATAAAGAAAACAATAAAAAGCAATAATTAATGAAATTAAACATTCAGTAGAAAGGATGAACAAAGAAAAAAATGCTGATTCATTGAAAAGAAAGAACTGACAAAACTTCAGCAAACTGTTGAAGAGAGAACAGATACAATTTTAAGAATGGAAAAGAAAATAACAAACGCAGCAGCACTCACACTGCTAAACGATTACAAGCAACTTATCAATAAATGTAAAAAAAGTACAACAGGTGAATTTCTGAAAAGATAAATTTACAAAACTGACTTAAGAAATTTAGTCTTAAATTTAAAATTTTTGGTTTTTATGCAATTGCACAGCCATACTGTTTGCTTAGGGCCAGGGTCAGCTTAGATTGGTTAGTATGACCATCCTAATTGGTTGTGAAACAATTTGATTACCACCCAGCCCATAGCCATTAATAAAAATTTTCCCACAAAGAAAACACCAGGTTCAGGCAGTTTTGTAGGCAAGCTTACCAAGATTCAGGAAGAGATAATTCCAATCATAAACTCTTCTAGGGAGTATAAAAGGAGGAACATCCTCTAACTGGTTTTATGAGGCTACTATAACTTCATACAAAAACCAGACAAGAAAAAAACATACTCCAACAACACTCTTCATTATGGATGCAAAAATCTGAAACAAAATTTTAGCAATTGTATCAAGTGATATATACACAAAGATAATGACCAACTGAGTCTATTCCAGGAGTAGAAGGCTGTTATACCATTAGAGATTTACTAATGCAATTTAACCCAGTAACAGATTAAAAGAGAAAAATCATATGGTCATTTCAAAAGAGAAGGAAAAACATTTTAAAAATGTCACAACCCACTTATAATAAAAACAAAAAACTTGTAGTCAAAAAGGAATAGAAAAGAATATCTTTAGCCTACTTAATAAAGGGTATCTGCAAAAACATCTCCAACAAACATAATACTTCACTATAAAAAAAAGTTAAAAGCATTTCCTTTAAAAATAAAGACTAAGGGGCACCTGGGTGGCTCAGATGGTTGAGCAAACACCTCTTGATTTCTACTCAGGTCATGATCCTGGGATCAAGTCAGGGCTCCACACTTAAGATTCCCTCTCTCTCTCCTTCTGCCCCTCTCTCCTGCCCATGCACATACACACACACTCTCTCTCTCTTTCTCGCTCTAAAATAAATTTTAAAAATGAAAATAAAAATTAAGACAAAGACACAAACTATTACCATTCCTAGTTACTTTATGCTGGAATTTAGGCATCGCAGAGCATCAAGAAAAAGTATAAGGACTAGAGAGGAAGAGACTAAACTGTCATTATTTACAAATTAAAAAACTGTCTATGTAAAAAAACTCATAGAATCTACCACAAATTATAATAAAAAATTTTACCAAGACCTCTAGATATAGGATCAATAAAAGAAAGTTAATTGCATTTCTATACTAGCAAAAAGCGGCTGCAAATTTTAATTTTAAAGGATACCATTTATAATAGCATAAAAATAAAATATCTAGTAATAAATTTAACAAAAATATTTAAGAAACTTCATAGAAAATACTATAAAATTTACTGACTCAAAAAAAGAAAGGAATACCCTCTATCATCGTTAATTATTCAACATTATTTTGGAGGTTGTAGCAAGTGCATAAGATAAGGAAAGGAAATAATATAAATTTGGAAAAGGAGAAGTTATTTTTTTCATGGTAATAGGATTACATACTGATAGCCCCCAAGATGTGCTTTTAAAAAGGGCCTACTAGAATTAACAAGATAACTGAGTAATGTGGTTGGACACAAGGGAAATATAACACAGAGACGTGTACGTGGGCAAATATAAATACAAATGCATGTGTGCGTGCACATCGTTCTCTACACGGTAGAAGCTCTCCTGACTCACTTGTATAGAAATGTGGGATTTACGCGAGTTCTCACCTTCACCTGTCAAGGCACAGACTGCTCGGTGTGGCAGGGTAAATGCCCCCCCTGTGAGATAACCATGTATACCAGTCACCAGCTGGGCTGCATGCTTCCTACTATCCACTTGTGCTTCCTCCTCAACTTTTTAATGACAGTTGTAGTTATCAAAACTAAGCAAGTTAAATAAGTACCACCGAATCCAACAAACAATGATGTGAAGAGAATGAACTGTTTTATGAAAACTAAGTTATCTGCTTTATTTTCTGTTTTTTAATTAATTAATTAATTAATTGAATGATTGATTTTTGAGGGAAAGAGAGAGAGAGCACAAGCAGGGGAGGGTCGGGGGGTCAGGGGGGAGACACAGAATCTGAAGCAGGCTCCAGGCTCTGAGCTGTCAGCACAGAGCCCAATGCAGGGCTCAAACCCATGAACCATGAGATCATGGCCTGAGCCGAAGTCGGATGCTTAAATGACTGAGCCACCCAGGCACCCCTAAGTTGTTTGCTTTAGAAAGATTCAATAAAGCCAAGGTACAAACAATGCTGTTGGTTTTGGTGTGACAATTATAAAACATAAAAGGGAAGTTTTAAGATTCTGTATTTACATTTTTCTACAAGTGTAGTTCTTGACCCATGGTAGAGAATTCTAATGAGGTTTATGCAAAAAAATATCATAATGCTGCAAATGGGTGGACCCATACTTAAAGAAAAAGACTGTTCTTTATAACAATATGCATAAATGAACACATGAATGTACATACATACACACATGCATATGGGCTTTTCTTTTTGTTTTGGTTAAAGTATGTATGTTGCATTAGTCAGATTGGCTAGGTTATGCTGTAGTAAAACCAAAAAGAAAACTTCCCCAAACCCTTAAATCTCAGTGATTTAAAACCACAAAGACTCTTTAGCTGGATAACATCCAGGGCAACCATCTTCTACATTATGGCCCAGCAGTCTAGGTACTTTGGTATTTTGGTACTTCCGTATCAACAGATATTTCCATAATCAAACAGGGAAGATATTCAAATCAGACAGGGAAGATATTACGGAGAATCATGCTACATCTCCTCAATGCTTGCATGCAGAAGTGAAAACGATCACTTCCACTCACATTTTCATTGGCCAGGATTTGCCACAGGGCCATATCTAACTTTAAGAGAGAAGAAAATATTTTCTTCTTACATACTTAGGAGTAGAGAGGAACTGGATGTTGTCGACAGTGAGGTCTATCACACACATATTACTTTCCGAGATTTCTCAATCTTGCTAACTTGAACACATAACGCTGTGACAGACTGTTTTACTGATCAAAATATTCGCTGTCCTTCATGTTGGAATATGGCTTATTTCCATCCCATTGGCACTGCGACTTAGAGGGCCTTTTCCTGTAAAAGGATTATGGACCTCTGATACTTTAATGCCAGGGATGAGCATAGGTCTTGGCCTGGCTTACAAAATGTGAGGGTGGGGGCATGTGGGACACTTCTTTGTAGAAGCTTTGAGCCAGGAGATGCTGTACCTTGATTTCCCACCCTCCACTACAAGGCTGCAATGTGCTTAGAGCTACTCGGTTAGTCTGGGTCCCTGAGTAAAGATGATGTGACCGACGATGTGACCCGAGCCACTGGCAGCTGTAGCGGCCATGCAGTATGGGCGGTAGGTTGTTACAAACACTGAGGACTTCGGGGAGTCACTGCAGCACAATTTACCTTAATCTAATATGCACACCATCCTTATGTCACTAGTAAGAATGCTGATGGGAACTGCCGGATAGAAATAAACATGGAAAAACATATATTCCATTTGTAATAGTGATAAAAGTATAGAATACTTAAGGCTAAATTCAACAATACAGACTTAAAAGATACTTAAAGAAAATTGTAAAATATTATTGAAGCACATATAGCATGTACAGTTTTCCAAAGTCCATGTATAAATTTAATGTAATTCCAATCATAATCCTAATGGTTTCTTTTTAAGTAGAGAAAAGCATTTTAACGTTCACGCAGAACAGAGTGGACCTATAATGCTGCTGCCAGGATTAAATGGGCTAAAATATGTAAAGTGCTTAGGACAGTGTTTGGCACATACAAGCATAAAAAATGTTAGCTAGCTTTGCTGTTTGGAAAACTAGATCCTTAGAATGGAGAGTCTCAAAATGTATCTTAGTGTAAATGGGACTTTAATATAGCCTCTAGAGGAAAATAAACCTAGACCTCTCTCTTACTCCATATTTAAAAATAAATTCCATATGATTTAGAAACAAAGTATGAAAAACAGTAAGTATTTTAGAATAAAACTTGAGAAGAAATTAATAAACTAGGGTTTAGGGAAATATTGTCAACTAAAACAGCCAGGAAGTTGTAAAGGAAAAGACACATTTATTAAAAATATATAGGTCAAAGATAACAAAAGAAAAATATTACAATAGATTATGAGAAATATTTGTGGTGGACAAAGGTCAACATTTCTAGTATATGAGCACCTACAAATTTATAAAAAGATGAAAAATTCCATAGAAAAATGAGCAAAGGATGAGTGAACAGGCATTTCCAGGAAAGCCTATCTAAACAATAAATAAATGTGGAAAAATAATGCTTTATCTTACTAGCAATCAGGAAGAATCAAACTGAAGTAACAATAAGCCATCATTTCTCACTCGTCAGATCCACAGAAATTTTAACTGCTGAAAGAAAGGTGCATTTACACATTCTGAATCACTTTTTACATCTATTTAAAAAAAGGATGTCTTAGAACAATCCTTCAATAAGTATAATGGTAAAGGAAGAAATTATTTTGTATTGCAATTAGTCATATACAAACTACATTATTTTGAAACTTCAGGGTCTCTTGGGATACATTTTGACTAGACTCTGACTTACGTCGCTCTTTGTATTTCCCACACTGTAAGGTCCCTCTCAGCTCCAGAGAATTCTGCAACTACTTGCGGTCACTGGACAGTGTTTGATGGTCGTCCTCCTCTGTTTTTTCATTTTTACATTTTAATCCCAGTTAGTTAACATACAGTGCTTCTGTACTTCTATACCACACGCTGGGACAAGTGCACCCCTTAACCCCACCACCGATTTAACCCATTCCCTTCCTCTCCACAATTTTTTTTTTTGGACTTCATTACCATTCTGACCCAGGGCCACAGAGAAGTCCTAGTGACACATTTCTGGGTGCCCTACACGTGCAAGTTCTCAACTCTGGCTAACTGTACCTTTTTAGATCTGTGACGTGTATGGCTGTCCACACCTGATTCTTCCCCTAGTTTCTCACAGCCCTTCTTTTCCTACTGAACTCCTCACTTCTCCCCCACCATTTTTTCTGGAATCCCTCAGCAGGGTGCTAGGGCCAAGGCAGTCTTCATAATTACTGTAGGAAATAAATTAGACTCCGTGTGAATTGTGCCCTGGGGTTAATTTCACCTACCCTTTGAAACCTGCTCCCACTGTTTCTTGAGTCTACTTCCTGTGGTGAGGGTGTGGAGAATCATTAGGGGAAGAGGTGAGGGAGGAGAGAGGCGGGCAGGCTTGCTGAAGGGCTATTACAGTGTTCCTAATGAAAGGGCTACAAAAGGAGACAGTCAGCTCCAGAAAGATGTGAATGGAGTCTACAGTGTAGCAAGGATGTGTTACAGCTGCCGTGCTACACCACTTCTAAGTCTACGCAATGGGCCCATATCTATTCTCCTTGCCAGGGGGGCGCAGGACAGTACAAGCCAGGAAAGGCTTCAGAGAGGAGGTGAGGCTCCACCTTGAGACCATGCAACAGAGCCTTCCCGGAAAAACGGGAGGACAAGAGTAAAAGTACCGGGGCATGAAACTCATGATATTTCCAGAGAATGCCAAGTAATTTAACATGACCGGAGTAAAGGATTTAAGAATGAGGTTGGCAGTCAGATCACAGAAGGCCTGTTTGCCATTCTAAAGAGTCTGGAATTAATCCTGTAGGGCAGGGCAACAAGGAATTATTGAAGGGCTTTCAAGGAGGGAAGGAATAGATTTGAATCTGAGGGCACAGGCAGCACGACGGAAGATGCTTCGGAATAAGGCTCTTCTTATGACCCAGGTGTCGGGCAATTAATTCTGTTAACCATAATACCCTATTTGTTAGGCAATTTCACTGAGGTATTTGAAAAAAATGCTTTCCTTCCTCACTGATGTAAACATCCCTAACTAGAACGATTAAAAAAAAAAATCAGGTCTTTTTTTCCCGCTCTATACTCTATTGTGTAAACTTAGTTGTACACTCTAATTTAATAAATAGAGTGAGTCTGAATAGCCTTTGGCATCAATCCCAGATACTAAAACAGTGAGAAAACAACAAAACACGGAACGTAATATCTATCCATAAATCGAATTGTATGGGTAGGGTTATGGAGCACTTTAAGAGTTATGATTTCCCTGGCAAAATATCAAAAAAACATACCTTTGAAAATTATTCACAACAGTCATTTGGCATCCAACCACGCTGACAGAATGAAAAATACTGAGTAAATAGCCTACGTGTAATTCACCATTCTTTAAGAAGTAAAGAAAGGATGTTTTCTAAAGCTTCAGAATGACATGTTTTGTAAAATAAAAACACAGTCATGAAAAAAAGCCAAAGGAGAACTTCCCACCTCTATTTTTTTTTAATGATAAATAGATGTATTCTGTCATATAAAAGAATATCTGCAAGCCAATATGTTCTCAGTGATTATTTCTGCTCTCCATTGCCTTCTTTTTGTCCTTTGGAGCTTTCCAATTTTCTACAATGACTGTGCATTGCTTTCATAAGGAAAAAACAAAAAACCTCAAATAGACTGATCATACAATCAGAATGACTTAGGCTGTCTTTCTCAGCTTTTAAGTTCTAAATCAGCTTTCTGATTCTGAGAAAGATTAGGGTAAACTGCTTTTGAGGTAGCCTTCTACTATGTTTTGAAAATAGGCAAATTTTCTCTCCTTGAGTTTTGAATGGTCTTCAAAGAGCAAAATACAAAACTTTCCCTCAATTATTCATGCCAGTGGAGAAGAATACTGACCCTAGCATCCAAATCCATTTCATCTGAATTGAAAATATCAGTCGCACATGTATATTATATTAGGCTCTATATGCAACTGTATAATGCTTTTGGCAGAGATGCCTTCTGAATTAAATTCTTCCTTAGCTAATATTAACACGACTCGGTGCTTCTACGCGTGGGCTGGCCAATGAAGGGTAATAGAAACAGTCTGGAATTTAAACTTCGTTGCATATAATCTACAAACTGTATGCTCCACAGACAAATAAAGATTCTCTATGATGAAAATATAAACCACTTTTTCAAAAGCACAGACCCGAAACAGGGGTGTGAGAACAAGAAAAATGGAATGTTGTTTGATGCAAAGCAGATCTAAAACTTAGTCAAACCAACCACCTGGATTCCAGAGTCAACTCTAGTACTTATTCTCAAAACCCAGCTTTTCATATTCAGAGGACACTCTTTTAAGAGCAGCTCCATCTGAAACAATAGTCAGCAAGTATTTCAGAAGAAATATGAAACACTCATCTCTTAGGATTAAAGAAAATGGTCTGTCAAATAAATGTGGTGTAAAGTATGTCTCCATCCCTTAACAAAGAGATATGATGTATCTGAAATTAAGCACACTGAATCTTCCCCAACACTACAAGAATTTAGATCATTTAAAGGAAGAGTTGGATGTACTGCTTATAATTTATACAGAGTCTTTTCAGGCCCGCTAAAACAGCACCTTTTTTACTAGTTGAGATTTATACCCCCCTTCACAAAAACTCCCTCCCCGATCTCACGGGGGAGTACAATTTCTGAAACTTATGCAGCCAGAGAGTACATGTTTTACAAAATGTTTACACCAATTATTTTTCCCTCCTGTATCTCTCAGACGATGGAGATCTTGCACTTCTACCCTAAACTCTGGGGGAAAGTCATTGTCACCAACCACTGGCCCCAACCCCCCCTCCCCCTTCTGCTTTCAGAGCTCAAAAGAATCCACCTGGCTGAGGACAAAACACACCAGGATGGGCCAGAATTTGTAGCTGGGAGCGGGGGCAGGAGGGGGAGAGGTGGGCATAGCGCACGCGCGTGCACACACACACACATGCACGTGTGCACATCCCTGTGGCTCTTATTGTTAGTGTATGTCAGAACTTTTGGTGAGGGGCCAGATTTTGTTGAGTCTAGCCCTGGGAGAAAGGGGATAATTGGAACCAGGCAAGGATTTAGGGCCTTGGCTTATAGCGCTGAGTTTTAAGGTTGGGCTTCAGGCCCTAGAAGGTGCTTCTGGAAACTGCTCCAAATAAGTTATCTTGGATCCCCTTGTCTACCTCCACCTATTTCCCAACCATATTAGTCTAGTCTTGCCTATTAGGCACAATGATCCATTCATCTGTTCTTACATTTTTCATTCAAAAACTGTTTACTGGTGCTGTGTGCTAGATACAGGTACAATAATGTGTAAGACGTAGCCCCTGACTGCACAGGCTTGTCAGAGAGAAGGAACAGACAGATCTGGAACTAGATTAAGACAATTAAGTGCTAAAGGTTATGGCCAAGTGTGTATAGTTTGTATCAGGTCATAAGGGAAAGGACCTTGACTTTTCTACCCCATGTACTCCTTTTTTTCTACTCCATGTACTAACCCATATCCCATTTCCTGCTCAGCCTGAACCTGCCACTCACTGGTCTTCCCTTCACAAACCCCTGCCACCATGTCCCCTGGAACATATATTTGACTTCCCTAGTTTATTGTGACTAGATTTCCCAATATCTTTTACTTTGCCCCAAGTTCTCTTCCTGCCTCTTAGCCCCAATTAAAACCTAGCTTTCTCATAAATGATGCCACTTTCCTCAAAAGCCTATCCAATCTTTCTCCCACTTTCCCTAACTCACAGGGTAAGAAAAATGTCAGCACAGCCTCCTGCTCCCCACTTTACTCCCTGATAGTTTACTTTATCACTCAACTAACCACCTCTTCTTTGAAATGCAGACGTTTGCTTTATACCATCCTTTCTTTACTTTTGAAGGGATGATGACTCAACCAAAGCCATGGGCATATTTCAACTTAGCATGCTTTTACACCAAACTGAACCTGTTCACTCACCTGTTCTCACTCATGTTTCAGCCGTGGCCTTCACCCTAGATGGGTTTCTTCTGCTATGTTCAACAGCATGCACTAAACAACTATTTTTGCCAGAGAGCCTTAAGAGTAAAGTCAAGGAAAACAACAAACCATAAAGGAGAGTGCTTGTTCTCCTACAACGTTCATAAGGAGCCTGTTTCTTGTGGAAAAGGTGGCTAATATTAGTACCCACCTCACGGAGTAATTGAGGATTAAATGAAACAATGTATGTAAAGAACTAAGAATTCGGCCAGACATGCAGCAGATGTTAACAATTACTAATAGTCTGTCCTCCAAACTATATTACAAAGCCTGAGTAAACATATTAAACCATTCTAAGGTCCAATCTAATTTAATTCTTTAAGCTACTTCAGCATACTCAACATACATTTGTATTAGTTAATGCTGTAACAAACCTCTTAAAAGGATATAAATATGGGTGTGTATGGCTCAAAGTAGGGTGATTTTTCTCCTTGCTGCCCTCCTGATTATCACCCTCATATCAGCCACGTTAGACTTATTTTTGACACTTCATCATCTTTTCAAAGCGATTTTAAAACTACCTTATAACCTTCCTTAACTACTTTTCAATCTCTCAACACTTTCTTCCCCTTTGGACTCTATGATAGCACTTTGATTGGTTTTCCTTCTGCCTCTCTGACCATCTCTTTTCCATTGCCAAGGCAGGCTCTCCTTCCTCTAGCTGCCTCATGAGTTGTATTTTTCCTTAAGGTCCATCTCTACTTTTCACTGCTTCCCAAAGTCTCTCCAACATGCCATGCTACCCTTCTACCTTTACCATCTCTGCTGAGGATGACTGCAAACAGTCCAAACGGTTACCTTGGTTCCTAGTTTATTCCAATTCCAGTATATTCCTCATGCTGCCACGAGAATAATTATTTTTAACGTCAAGTGTTTGTGAAAAGACCTCCATTATTGCCTATTTCCCGCAAGAGAAAGCCTAAAACCTCAGGATACCACACAGGGCCCTTTGTTTTATCCCAATCAATCCCTCTAATCTCATTTCATCTCGTTCCACCTACTCCCCCTGAACTCCAACTACATGGGAATATTCCTCATTGGTCTTATTACAACATGCCCTTTTGCAAATCTCTGCCTTCCCACACTTCCTCTTCCTCAAAAGCTGGTTTTCCCTGTTCCTGGCCACTTCCCCATCCAGCTCCTTTCTCTACTATGCATTTACATTTATTTACCATATCCAGTCCCCCAGGAAAATAAAAGTAGCTCAAGTATAGGGAAATGGGGCACCTGGGTGGCTCAGTGGGTTAAGCATCTGACTTTGGCTCAGGTCATGATCTCACATAGTTTGTGAGTTCAAGCCCCGCATCGGGCTGTGTGCTGACAGCTCTGAGCCTGGAACCTGCTTCAGATTCTGTGTCTCCCTCTCTCTCTGCCCCTCCCCTGCTCACACTCTTTCCCTCAAAAATAAATAAAAACATTAAAAAATATGCATACAAAAAATAAAAATGTTTAAAGAAAAAGTATAGGGAAATGCTTTTTTATTCTCCTTGGCTTCCAAATCAAATGCTCAACAAAAATGTAATGACTGAACAACGTTAAAATGATTTCTTTTTAAGAGCTGCAGTTTTAGAATTTCTCCTTAGGTTGAAGTGAGCTAAAAGAAAAGGATGCAAATGGAACATTCAAACTCAAATCTCGAGGAACACATGGAAGAATCAGAAGACACAGCAAGACAAGCAGCGCAGACTATTCAAAATCTGGAACTTCAAGGTTGTGGGGCCATGGCAGTGACTATACATAACATACAGGACTTTATCACCGCCCTCCTCCTTAGAAATCCTCCGATGGTTTTTAAAGATAAAGCCTCAGCCTTAATTGGCACAGAGGCCCTCCGTAATAAACTTGGCGCCTCATCTCCCACTGTTCCTTACTCTCTGAACTTCAGCCATACAGGGCTCCTTTCCCACTTTAGTTTTTGCGCAAGCAAATTTGCCAGTAATGTTCTTTCATATGGTCTCCTACCTCAAACAAGTTCACCCTGTCCTTTCAGTATCAGCCCAAGGATTAAGTTATCCCCACGATATGCTAACAGAGTAACATTTTATCACATTGCATTTGGAAGGCAACACAGTATAATGTTATGGAGACGGATTACGGGTCCTTGAGCATATTTAAACTCTTCTGTCTGGCTTTCCTTGACTTGATAATAGTAGTACCTACTTCATAAGATTGAAGAGATTAAAGGGGATAATCCACGTAAAGTACCTTAAAATTGTACTGTGAGACGAGCCCAGTATAAGTCGGTAATTATCATCCGTACTTCATTCGATGTCACCCTCCCCACCCTTCCCACCCCCAACGGTTCAGCTGCTCCTCTAGCCCAGAAACCACATCAGCTCGATTCGTTTCTGTATTTTTAGTCTCGGCACAGGGTTCTGATCATAGCAGACCTTCGTGATAGGATTTTAAACAATAAACTGGCAAAGCCACGTGTTCTACTTTGGCCTTGTTCTAGCCGAAACCCTGCAAATTATTCATTCCACCTGCGCTTTGTTTGCCCTCATGAAAAACGTAGTACCTACGTCGACGAGGTTTAGTATTAACGAAGGGGATGCATCAGCCAAAGCACACTGCACATCTTCAAGTACTCTACGAACTGTACTTGTTTATTATTAATCAAGCGGAGATCCGCGTCTACCCTCCCCTCCGGCACATCACGTCCCGGCCCCACCCGCCCCTCCCCCCCAGCCCACACCCTTACTGCGCCCTTGGCCCCCGGTCCCTCGGGACTTCAGGCGTGGGAGCCTCGGCCCCGCGCAGCTCCCTCCCGGGGCCCCGCGCCTTCCTTCCTTCCTCGCCCGGACGGACGCAGTTCCGGCGGATGTGGGGGGGCAACCCCGGAAACGGAAGTGAGCAGCGGGGCCACCTGACGGTAACGGGGCTGAGAGGCTGTTCACTGGGAAAGTTGAAGATGGTGAGTGAGCCCCCGGGCGACGTGAGTTCCTGACGGGTTCGGGACCCTGGCCCGGCTGGAACAGGCCGCCCCTCCCCAGCTCGTCCCGGGGCGGCGGCGGCGGCGGCGGGAGGATGAGAACGGCCTTGGGCGCCATGATCTGTTGAGTCACGGGGTTGGGGGTTCCGTGGCTGTCGTCCGGGCTGGGCTCGGCTCGGGTCCCGCGAGTAGCGCTCCGGCTTCATGCCCTTCACTTGGTTCTCTTCTCTCGTTCTGCGCCCTCTCGGCCCCCAGCCCCCTGCACGCCCGGCTTATTCCTCGTCGTTGGCGCCGAGCTGGCACATCCGAGAGTGCCGCCCGCGACGCGGCGCCGCAGACCGCCCTTCCGCTGAGGGGCGAACCTCGGGGGCCCAGCGCCCTCGAACTCCCCACCCAGCCCTGACCTCGGAACTGCTTTGCGCACCACCCCAGAGCGAAAAACCTCCTTTTTTGTACGTTTACGGACATTTTTGGGAGCCTGTGGCATGCCAGAAGTTGGAGGGGGAAAGAATCAAGGCAGTAGTTACTCCCCGTATGTCTGTGTTGTTAGTGCGTCCCCTCCCCCCTCCACTCCCTTTCTCTCCTTATAACTTAGAAGATGTTTGGGAAAGACTCCTGAATCACCAAGGCCCCTGACGCTGAGGCTAGGCCAAGTAAATCTAGAAAGCTTCTGTTGGTAATGTTGATTATTGTGGAGATGTTTTGTAAACACTCTGAGGTGTAATTAGTGATTCTTTTCAATAGATTTGTTTTTCTCTTCTTCTTTAGTAGAAGCATCGGGTACCAATCCTGATGTTGTACAGAAAGAAATTGGGGGAAATGATAATAGTAGAACCCAGGATCAGAATTCTCCTTTTCTTTGTGCATAGAAGAAACTTTTTTTCCCTTGTGTTACTTTATAATAATAAAGTAATATGGGAGAAGGAGAGTGTTTCCTCTCCAGGTGGGAAAGTTCCGGGAGATGCATTTGGAAAGGTACAATCGTGCAACTCTAGTCCTGGAAAGAGTTCAGGTACCTGGAAGGATAAGTAAACGGGGCCAGAGAAATTGTGTGCCTTGATCAGTCACACAGTAGGTTAGAGACCTTCCACACTAGATAGATTGCGGGTTCGTTTCCCGATCAGCCTTTACTTCTGTGTTGGGGAGCCTGTTGTGTAGGTCCTTGCGTTCCAGGATAAGGATATTGGGCTTTAGTTTTCAGACAAGACATTGGTGAATCGGTGAGAGGTTTTTTTTTTTTTTAACAGCTTGGTGGGGAAGAGGATATGTTTTAGGAAAACCTTGAGATGCAGAATTGGAAAATGGGAGTCTAGAGACAGCAAGATCCAGTAGAGTGCTGTTAAAGTTATCCAGGTGTGAGAGTTCCAAGTAGGGCCGGAGACTGAGGACACCCTATCCAGGATAAAGTACCTGACAAAGTAAAATACACAGATAAATCAGTCAACACAAAACACCGGTTTCTCGGAATACTTTCTCCTAGAATACTGTAAGGCTGCATACCAGATTGCCTCTAGCTGTTTTACATTTTTCTGCAGATTTACAGGGATATATAACTTTTGTGTTTTCCCTGTTGTAACATTTATTGCATTTTATTTGCTTGTTTGATTTATCTTAGACTAAACTCTGGGGAAGGTATCCATGTCAGCATCTCCCAGCATACCTGCCACATAGTAGATATTTAATAAATGTTTGGTGATTAAATGTTTTATAGTATAGATGTGCAGGGTGATAATACACCAGTACCAAATGTACTGTGAGTCTTTGTTTTGTTTGGTTTTGTTTACATTGTGCTGATTAGATTTATTTTTCCAAGGGAGTACCCTCTTACAGAAACCAAATACTTTCTGAATGTCTTTTTTTTTTCTTCTATGACCACGTTCTTCTAGCTATTCTATTCATTCTTTTTTTTTTTAATTTTTTTTTATGTTTTATTTATTTTTTATACAGAGAGACAGAGCATGAGAGGGGGAGGGGCAGAGAGAGAAGGAGACACCGAACCGGAAGCAGGCTCCAGGCTCTGAGCTAGCTGTCAGCACAGAGCCTGACGTGGGGCTCAAACCCATGAACGTGAGATCTGACCTGGGCCGAAGTCGGAGGCTTAACCGATTGAGCCACCCAGGCGCCCCTATTCTATTCATTCTTAATCCCATTTCCTTGTTCTTTCTTAAGGAGTAGTAGTCACCAGGATTTTGTCCTCAGTTGTTTTTCATTCTGTGCTCATCATTCCCACTCTTTCCAGTGGAATTAATGCAGATCCTGCCCCAATGTTCAGAGGCTCTCTCCATTTCAGAATAAAACTTGAATTTCTTTGCATGTTCCAGCCTTTTTGTTTTTTTCATTTGGCCAGCCTTTCTTACGTCTGCCTCACTGAGACATGTAGTCAGCTGTCATCTCAGACTACTTGTAGCTTATTCATTTATAGCTTTCTCTTACCTGTTCCCTTTTTCTGGGAATGCCTTTCACAGTATTCAGAGATCTACTCAGGGATCCTTCCTACTCCCAAATTTGGTATTAGTTAGTATACTGTGAATAATCACCCTGCCGTAATGCAGGTGATGCTCATCATAATTGTGTAGGCTAGCGGCTCTTAGAGGGCAGAGACTTTATTTTTTTGTCTACTTCTTAAACAGGGTGTTTTACATGGATGTTCACTGTGAGTTTGAAAACTTTTTTGTATAATGGAGTTTTTATTTGTGTTGTAGAATGCCAGAGGACTTGGATCTCAGCTAAAGGACAGTATTCCAGTTACTGAACTTTCAGCAAGTGGACCTTTTGAAAGTCATGATCTTCTTCGAAAAGGGTATATGGAGTGGGGGGGAATTTTGACTTTGACATTGTTATAATAAAATGTTTCTGTGAAATCTTTTTCATGGTATTCTTTAAATATTTTGATAGGCTATAAATACGTATTTAATCTGGGACATAGTAAGTAATAACAGCAGTGGGTTCCCAGGTTAGGGCACCCTGCTAGGAGCGGATTTGGTAGGACTCTCCCTTTTGCTACTGCTAATGTGGAAAGCCGTTGTCTCCTTATCTACCTACTGGAGGAATTCTCTGGGACACACAGCATTGACTCTGGACTAGGCTGCCTGGGTTTTGATCCCCGCTCTGCTCTTTCCTAGATGCACACTTTGGTCAGGTTACTTAATTGCTCTATTTCTCAGATAAAGATCTGTGAAATAGGGCTGTTAATAGTATAAATCTTATTTTGAGGAATAAATGAGTTAATATGTGAGAAACAATGAGAATAGTACTTGACATTAATAAGCTCATAAGTGTTAATGGTTATTATTTTTCTTTTCTACCTTCAGCGCACAGTTGTACCCTTCATTCCTTCCATGTTTTTGTATGTTTAGGTCTTAATTTCTGGTACTTGGCAGGTTGTTTTTCTGCTTAATCAGTAAGAGTGGTAGCATCTCCCCTCTATAAATATCTGTGTTTTGAATTTTATATGTAACTTTAAGGTATTTAGGTCTTACTGTAATAGGATGTCGTTCTAATACTAATGTCTAGGGACAGATGTAATGCCTCATTTTTTCATTTTATAGTGCAAAATGCAGTTTAGTGGCTCCTGGGTGGCTCAGTCGGTTAAGTTCCGGCTTCAGCTCAGGTCATGATCTCATGGTTCGTGGGTTCGAGCCCCATGTTGGGCTCTGTGCTGACAGCTAGCTCAGAGCCTGGAGCCTGCTTCAGATTCTGTGTCTCCCTGTCTCTCTGACCCTCCCCTACTCTTGCTGTCTCTCTCTGTCTCTCAAGAATAAATAAATACACTAAAAACTAAAAAAAATTTTTTTTTCTTAAAGAAAGATGCAGTTTATAGTCTTTGGAATTAGAGATACGATTTGATTTATGATATTGAATACTCAAATTCATGAGCTAGCCGGTAACGAAGTTTTGATGATTTGTTATTTATGTATTTATTTTCACATAAAATGCTCCTTTTTCTTCCCAGTTAGACTGTAAGATGGCTATGAACAGAACCATTTTCAAATTCTACTTGTAGCATTCTGTACAAAGACAGTGTTCCATAAATTATCGTTGCAGGATTTCTATGGTTCTTTCAGCTTCCAAATCCTGTTTTGGCAGTAAGGAGAGTTGCCTTTCTATATCTAGAGTGACAAGGACCAGTGGTCTGGTTCTAGCAGTGTGTGACCTTATTAGTAGGTGATCAGTAAATGTGAAACATATTCAACATGTGCTTATTAAAGGTACATAAATAGTGAATAATAATTAGACCTAAACAGAGGAGGTATAGATATTTTATATAGTACAGGAAGCCTGTCATCAAATAATAGTAGTTTTAAGCATACTTTATTAAATTTCTTCTGGATATAGGGCATCATTTAAACACTGTTCTTTGAAGGGCTCTCCCTAGTAAATTGACCCCTAGCATATATAATTGATAAGTTTTAAAACAGATATCATGTAGTAGATTTGACCTTTTTCTCTTAATGTTATATAATTCATTATGTTACAGTTTATAGTTATATGAATTTTAACACATGCATCAATTCCTGTAACCACTGTCACAGTCAGGATGCAAAAGTGTCATTGTCCCCAAAACTCCCTTGTGGCATTCTCTTATAGATACATTGACAGTATTGATAGATGCAATTTTGAGCTTTAGGTATTGAGTGATTTATAATCTACCTTTTAAATGTTTATTTTCAGTCTTCCTTGTGTGAGAAATGAACTTTTGCCTAATCATCCTCTTGAATTATCAGAAAAAAATGTAAGTATGTTATTTGTGTTTTTACTTTTATCCTCTAATAGAAGAATATTTTTAGTAATACTTATGTTTTCATTTATTAAGACAATTTTGATGCTGAGCAGTTGACCATGAAGAATATGAGGACTTATTTTCAGTATCCTTGTAGAGTAGGCTTTGACTTATCATTATACTGCTTCTCTAAAGCTCCTTTTCTACACATTTCTTCTTTTGTCTTTTTTTATGGACATTTCTTTTTTTCTCTCTCTCTCTTTTTCAAATTTTAACTAGGCTACACTCTCGCGAGTGGGGATTGAACTCCTGACCCTGAGATTAAGAGTTGCATGCTCTGCCAGCTGAGCCAGGGGTCCCTTTGTGGACATTGGTGAAAGTCAGTCTCCGTTCCTCTATAATATTCCTCATATGATGATCCTGTTTTCTTTTATTTATTTTTTTTTTTTTTGCCATTTTTGCTGTTGATCTCCAAATCCACATTTCTAGCCTTGACCTCTTTCTCAAGCCCCACATCTTCCAAGTTATTGAGGGGCACGTCCTCTTGTGAGTATAGTAGGTACACAGATGAATATGACATAACCCATCCTTGAGGGGCTGAAAATTTAGTGGAGGACAAGCAGGGGATAGGGGCTGCATAAATGCTGTGGAGGACCAAGATGGGGCAACTTGTGCGTAGAGCTAGTGGGGAAGGCTTTAGCGAGCAGACATATGAATGGTTTTAGATCAGTATCATCCAGGTTAATAGATAGGGAAGGGTCACTCCCAGAGAGGGAATGGCCTGTACATATGTTCTAAAGACCACTTAGAGGGTTTGTAAATACACGTTCAGAACAAGAGTAAAGAGGTGTCGTACTACTTCAGAAAGATGGTACAGTGTTATCATTGATAAGATGGGGCTCACTCAGATCGAGGGAGGTTAGTCTCACTTTCCCCAGTATTATTTGGAATATTGGTTCACTTTTGAGCAATGCATGTTGAGAGAAACTTGGACAAATCTCAGTAAGACTGGCCCCAATGAAGAGTTTAAAAATTACGTAGTTGTTTTGAGACTCAGCTTATATCTGCCACCTCAGTGTACTTAATCACTTAGCCAGGTAATGGGGGTCTCTCGATTTTCTGGCACTTACTTTCTGTTATAAGTCCTTTAGCACAGGTTGTGTAATTGAACTATAGAGGTTTAAATTCTTGGTACCTTACTTAGCAGCTAAGTGAACTTGGGCAAGTTCCTTAATTTCTCCTTAAGTCTTAGTTTCCTCATCTGTAAAATGGAGTTAGTAATAGCCCATGCCTTGGCATATGCTGACTTAAAGTAGCTCTCCATGATTGGGAGCTCTAGTAATGATAGTGATGGAAGATGACCGTCATTATTTATACCAGTGGTTCTCAACTAGGGATGATTTTGCCTCCTCTAGGGGACATTTGACAAGGTCTAATTGTCACAGATGGTGTTGGGAAAGAAGGTCTTTGGTACTGGCATCGATTGGAAGGAGAGAGGCCGGGGATGCTGCTAAACATTTTCAATGTTCAGATGTCAATAGTGCCAAGGGATGAGAAGTCCTGATCTTGATGTAATGTCTTCCCAACTAGATTATGTAACCTTCTCTATGGTAACTGTTGTCACAGAGCCTCATTCTAATTTTTCATGTGGTTATTAATAATTAAGTATATGTTGACTGATAATTAAAGTTTGACATCATATTACAAAGTTGAGTATATTCATAAAAGTTTATAAATGAATTTCTTACGTAAAACTTATTTACTTAATTCAGTATTTAATGGAAACCCTTCAGTGAGAACTTCAGATTATATACCCATAATGAAACATCACATATTTTCTCTGAGAACCGTCTGTTAAAATTTTGCACTCAAGCTGCAGTAATTAAAAGCCATATTGCTGATTATACTGTGGACTTCATGTATATGGCCCCAGGTGTGTCTCAGTGGGCACTAATCTGTCAGTAGGTATTTGATCAGAATTACTACCCACCACCGCCCAACCCTCACCATGACTTAAAATCTTATCAAGATAGTGTAATGTAATAAAAAATGATCACGGAGGTACTTTGCCCTACTATAATTGCCTTAACTTACACAGACCTGTGTAGCAGCTGATCTGCAAATCATACCCACTACTCTTGAGCCATTTTAGGAAACTGTAGGATTAGAATCTGTGAGTCAAGTTGATTCATTTTGCCTGAAGTACATTAAATTTTAGGACAAGTTTTTTAGAAGTAATAATGTTTAGTAAAAGTATGATTCCAGGGGAAAAAAAATGCTTATTAGTACCAATGCAAACTGGACAAGACTTTAGAGTTTTGGGTCCCTACCCCACAGGAATCTGTTACTCCAAAGAGTGCAGTTGAAACATTGTAGCCGTGGGGCGCCTGGGTGGTTCAGTTGGTTGGGCATCGGACTTCACCTCAGGTCATGATCTCACAGTTCCTGGGTTTGGCTCTGTGTTCACAGCTAGCTCAGAGCCTGGAGCCTGTCTTTAGATTCTGTCTCCCTCTCTATCTGACTCTCCCCTGCTCATGCTGTCTCCTCAAAAATAAATAAAACGTCAAAAAAAATGCACAAACATTTAGCCTCATTAATAGGGTGGTATAATGGGTCTGTTGGTTTCTTTTGTGAAATCCTTTGAATTATATGCTTTCATACTTAGAAATTTACTATTTTTTATTTGTATATAACTGTTTCTGGGTCTCAGATTATTTATACCTTTGTTATAGTTTTGTGGTAATTCTAATAAAAAAAACACTGAAATGTTTTGTAAATGTATTTTTGCAATGTGAAAGACATTCTTTAATTTATCAGTTTTGTGAATCCAACTATTAGGGGTAATTT
Source organism: Suricata suricatta (assembly GCF_006229205.1). Classification (NCBI taxonomy): domain Eukaryota; kingdom Metazoa; phylum Chordata; class Mammalia; order Carnivora; family Herpestidae; genus Suricata; species Suricata suricatta. The sequence continues at coordinate 70,814,272 of NC_043703.1, read as the reverse complement.
TACATGGTGAAGTACCCTATACCTGCATGCTGGATAAAACAGAGACCTACATGTTCTAAAATTTGTTGAAGACATTAATGGAAGTACTTGTGTTCATTTCAGTTAGGAATATGAAAATGCTTTATCAAAGTGTTGTGGTTACATGTATCAATGATGTTTTGAAAGCAGAATGTTGAATGTAACATTTAAAATTACATTGTCCTTTGCAGTTCCAGCTCAACCAAGATAAAATGAATTTTTCCACACTGAGAAACATCCAGGGTCTATTTGCTCCACTCAAATTGCAAATGGAATTCAAGGCAGTGCAGCAGGTGAGTTTGCAGGTGTCAGTGAGGGTGCCTTCCACACGTGTGCTACGATGGATTGGCAGGACTCCTCTGTAGTGACAGCCCTATAAACCTGACCTTCCTTTCTCTACAGCCTGTTCTACTTTGTCCCCTTTTAGGGTATGACCCTGATTCCCACTTTATACAGAAAAAAAAAAGACATTAAGTGAAAGACTTCAAATTAAGAGCTCAGTGCCAAAACTTACCTGCATCTGCTTTCACATTTTTCTTTGTGGAGGGTTACGTTGAATTTGAACTGCCTCTAGGAGTATCCACGTGGTGGTATGATGTAGCAGGCAGCTTGTATATAGCTGAGGAAGCCTCTTGCTCAGGAATAAGATCTTCAGAAATGTGCTTCCAGGTTAGGAGCATCCCCGACCTGTGCTCTGGGTTCTGTCCTCTCACACTATGCCAGAGAATTCCTTTTCACGGATCCTTTCTATAGCTGATGTCTTCATTATCTCCATCTACTTGTGCAGGCTCATCAGCACTGATTATGTGCATTCCAACCTTTTTGGTTTTTAAAAACAAACCAAAAATTGTATTAGTCCCTTTATAGCAACGTCTTTCTCACTAAATGTGCTTTTGTCAGGTTATTGTCTTAAGAGTTGCTTCTCTTTGCTGTGTATGTGCCTTTACCTCCTGCTCACTCAGCCCACCGTTTCCTGGCTTCCATCACCAGTGAACTGCTTCTGAGCAGTGTGGACGTTGGCAGGCCCTCCTTCTGCTTGGCCTCCCTGTGGCACGTAACACCAGTGACTCCTTCCTTCTTCCCTTGGCTTTTAGCACACCGCACTTTCCTGACACCCCTTCCTCTCTGAAATGGCGTTCTCAGGTATCTCTGCATAGGTTCCTTTTGCTTTTTTCTGCATCTTGAAATACCTGGTTTGTTCCCGTCTCCAGTTCTCATCCTATTATTTCCTACCTATTCCTGTGACTTTAGGTATCATTTATATGGTGATGACTCCCAAGTCTTGATTCTCATGAGCTGGAAACCTATAGGCTGCTCCAGTTGTGAGCCCCATGGGCACTTCACATTTGACATGTATAAGCACAGAAGAGCTCCTTACTCTGCACCACGTATGAGTAAGTTGCTACCTAAGGCAGAGATGACAGGGTTAGCCTTGGTTCTCTCCACCAGCACCTTTTCCCCACCACCCTCCATCCAGTCAATTACATGTCCTCACCTTCGGTACTGCATTGGTTTTGATCCCCTAGTGTGCTTCGTCTGGCTCACTGCAACACCCACTCCTGCTGCTGCCCTGCAGTCCGTGGTACATGCTGTGGCCACCGTGATTTCTGTAAGATGCACGTTAGATGACGGCACTCCCCTCGCTTTGCCCTCAGAATAAAACTCTGACTCTTCAATGTGGCTGTGTTTCTGAACATGCATCTGTGTTCCTGAACGCACCTGCCCTTGCTCTCCAGTGTACTTCGTAGCCTCCTGAAACTGCCTGCAGTGTCCTCACTTTTCTCTCTTGCCTTTCGGCTTTTGCATGTGTTCTTACTGCACAGTAAGCACTTAATTCAAAAAATTCAATTAATGCCATTGACTGTGTTGGCTAAGTCATCCCGGAAGCTGTCTCAGAACTTCCTTCCAAGGATCAAGCTCTTAAAGAGCATGTGTGGCTCTCTCAATAACCGGGATGTGAATCTTGGCTCCACTGTCTGCTACTCCTAAAAACTTCAATAAGTCAGAGACCTTTCTGCAGATCAGTTGTTTGTTTCTAACGTGAAATGGAATTAACCAGTAACAATGCTGTTGGGCTATTAGGGGAACACTGAAGATTAAACGTAACATGTTTGGCACAGAATTGTTAGTTTCCCTTTTATTTTCCTACTACTCAGATTCCAGCTACATGTTGCTCATATTTGAGGCCTAAACTCTTAATCCCGTTTAATCCAAAAATCCTGGTCCAGAATTCTGTCCCCTCCCTCTCCCCACCAACCTCCCCCACCTTTTCCCCCATCCCTGTGCTGATGCAGTTGTGTGTCGGGCTGGGTAACAGCCGCCTGCTCACCCCTCCTTTTGGTGCGTTCTCAGGACTGTATCTGATCAAACAACCTGCCCGGGACCCTTCCTCTCTGATTTAACTTACAAGCTCCATTTTTGTCTCTTCCTCTATCTTCCCTACTTTCCTTTAAAAAAACAAATATATATACATATATTTTTTCCTAGTTTTGTCAACCTAGAGAAATTTTTTCATCCTAAACTTTATAAGCCATTAGTAATTAAAAATATTTTTAGTCTGGTTAATTTTCTTGTGGGAGATAATCTTAACAATGCCTTTAGATTTCAAAGTCATGATTACTTTAAAATACTAGTATCATACAGTCCCTGACCATCACTCTTGGATTCTTTTGTCAATATCCAAAATAATCATACAACTAACAGAGAATACAAAAATTGAAACTTTATAGTTTGCTGATATAAGTTTATTGAATACCAAGTATATGCCAATGACTGTACTATATATGTACTTTACACCACGCCATTCTGCAAGTTTGAGACGAAGGTGGTGCTGTCCTGTTTCACAGATGAGGAAACCAAGGGTGAGACGGTCAGGTGTTTACACAAGGCCGCAGTACTGGTAAGCACGAAAACAGTTTGAATCCCGAGGCCTGTGGCTCTGCAGCCATGCTTTCTCTGCTATACTTACAAACCAGGGTGTGGTATGTAATGCTGTACTGAAGGGGCGCCTGGGTGGCTCCATCTGCTAAGCATTTGACTCTTGATTTTGGCTCAGGTCCTGATTTCACGGCTTGAGTTCAAGCCCTGTGTCAGGCTCTGTGTGGACAGCCCAGAGCCTGCTTGGGATTCTCCGTCTCTTCCTCTTTTTTCTGCCCTCCTTTTCCTCTCTATCTTTCTCTTTCAAAATAAATAAATAAACATTAAAAAAAAGTAGATGCCATTAGTTCAGAATGGTATTGTGTTTTTTTGTGTTTGCTTTGTTTTAAAGTTCATTTATTTATTTTGAGAGAGATTGGGAGAGGGAGGGAGAGAATCCCAAGCAGGCTCCGCACTGCCAGCCTGGAGCCCGAGGTGGGGCTTGAACTCATGAACTGTGAGACTATGACCTGAGCCAGAATCAAGAACCGGACGCTTAACCAACTCAGCCGTCTTGGCACCCGATGTTGCTGTGTTTTTTAAAGGCCCCACCAGTGACTTTGATCTTCCTTTCTGGTTACCAGTACTGTTTTAAAGGGCCATAACTTACATTTTTACTATGGGCAATATAAAACAACATACAAAGTGAAGCCATCAGTTTACTAAGTAGAATAATGCTCTTACTGAGTTGGAATTTCTTCAGGAATTTGAACATTCCACGTTTATTTGGAACTAGATTATGACCTTAGGCTCTGGGATTTGTGCATGTCATCACGTGTGTGCTGTGGTTTTCTTGGGACAGAAGCAAAGCCCCCAAAATGTGTGCAAACCTGATAGGATTATTAAATGTTAATAAAAACTCTAATTTTCAGGGTCTTTTCATGTTTTGAGAACATTTTGAGGAATTTTTTAAAATTTGGTTTAGGTCTAAATTATGAACTGCTGTCTTCAGCCCCCCCTCCCGCCCCCCACTAATTAAACTGTTTAGTTTTGTGAACATTACAAGTAAAGAATGAAGAAAGAGCAAGAAGTTAAGATGATTTACTGGGTTTTTTTCCCCCTTTGGTTTTCTGAAATCTTTCTCTTTCGTATTTTTCTTGAAGGTTCAGCGTCTTCCATTTCTTCCAAGCTCAAACCTTTCACTGGATATTTTGAGGGGTAATGATGAGACTATTGGATTTGAGGATATTCTTAATGGTAAGTGTCATTCAGCCCCTTTTTATGGAGCCCTCCTTACAAGGCAGTGAACAAGCCCGACACATCCTCACTCTTACGGAGCTTATAGCTCGTTGGATTCACTTGTGTTTATTCATTTCACTAAGAAAATTTAATGGTAATAACTGTTCTTTAACTAGTTTTAAAGGTGAAAGTTATTAATGGAGTTCCAAGGTTATAGTTATTATCAGTCAACTAAGTCTTTCATGTCCTACAAATATAGTCTGATGTGTGAGTCTAATATAGTATTGTTAGGGTAGCTTAAATAATGATTGTTGCAGTATTTAAAATATTTGTGGGATATGACTAGTTTTTAAAATAACTAGAAAAAATAAAAGTTTTCTTTAAAAATTGCTTCCCACTCCCAAAGAATTTTTATGCTTTTGTGGGTGGTGAATAGGAAAGAAGAATCTGTCATTTTTAACAAAATTCCTTGGATAATTTTATTATTTTTGAGACAAGTGACTTTTATATAAGAACAGTACATGCAGCATCCTGTATTTTTTTTCTGGTTCTGAGGAAGATAAATAAAATTCTGTCTAGTATTGCTTCTGCTCATTTTGCTCTAATGGTTCAGGAGAAACAGAAAAACCCAACAGGATTAAGTTATGTTAGGTTTGCTTGGCTGCTGATGTCTGGTAAGGTAATGCTGTTGACACAGCAGAAGTCTCGTGAGCCTGCCCTTTGAGAATCTTTCCTGAGGGAACTTTTTGGATGCAAGAAAACCTGCAATTCCTAGGCTTTTTACATTGAACTTACACCTCATTTTAAATTAGCAAAGTGATAGTTCATGTCTGCATATTTTTATCTTTAAAGTAGTTATAAGAACACATTCACTTAAAAATCATCTGTAATTTTTGTGTAAAGAAAGTGAGAGATGCTTGACAAGCATTTACTCAGTTAAATATTTATTGTGTGTCAGGCACTGGGCTCAGCTCTGATTGTACAATGGTGAAAACATAAGCTGTGCTTGGTAAGGGGGGAGGCAAACGTTAAACAGATAAACACAGACATATAATTACAAGTTGTGATAAATTCTAGAAATAAAAAGGGATAGGGGTATAGTTTGTTGTTGAGTGGGAGAGAGAGGCACTTCCGGGAATATGAACATAAGTTGATTCCTAAAAGATGGATGAATTAGTTGATAGAGTGGAGGGTAGAATATTTCAGGCAGCGGACGCAGTACGTCCAGGGTCTGTAACCTGAGAGAGCAGCTGAACTCGGAACGGTTTAAGGTATCCTGTCCGGAAGCTAGCAGGTTAGCCTGCCGTGGTGGTGGATCCTGGTGGAACAAGACTCCTAGAGACTAAGAGCAGTTTATCACCAGGAGCAGTAGGAGTAGCTGGAGTGCCAGCTTTCCTAGAGGCTCCCTGAGCCCTGGCTCCCACGGAGCAGCAGGAAGAGGGCTGGTGATTGGGGGGGTGTGTGTGTGCGCGTGTGTGTGTACGTGTGTGTACGTGTACGTACATGCTGTACTTGATTACAGATGAGGAACCCCCAGGTAAGGCAGCCTTCCTGTTCTGGGCTGCAGAGGGGACACGGTCTTTGTCTTCTGAGGCTGTTCACTCTAGAAACAGCTTTGGAAGGAACAGCTAGACAGAGGCAGGCAGTGTATCCAAGACTTGCAGGAGCGTGAGAGACCCACAGAGAATTGTCTCCCGACACGCCTAAGAGTGTGTTTAGAAGACCCATGTGGCTGGAGGGTTTTGAGTTACTTGTCGGAAGTGTTAAAGTTTTGCTTGCTTGTCAGGGAAGTTCTTGGCCCAGAAAAATCTGCACGTTTTACAAGGAAGGGAAGGGAAAATGAGGAGGGCAATGGTTAAGTCAGACCATTCTTCTCGTGCTGAAAGGGGACTGTGTTCACTCTAGATCCCTCACGTACGGTGGTTAAACAGCCTGATGCAGGGGCCCAGTCCCTCGCAGTCCCACAGCAAGCCAGCAGCAGAGCAGGCGCTGGGGCACTGGGCCGGCGCCTGGCTTACATGGTGTGCTGTTTTCTGTTGGGAGTGACTTAAAACTGTAAAAGAAAGTTGACATTATACAGATTGCTGTATTCTTTAACAATTTAAAACATTACAGCTGGAACTCAAGTCCTGCATGATTACCCCAAACCCATGTCTCTTTTATTCTTCATTTACTTGCTATTTTTATTTAGTGTATCCCTTCCAGACTTTTTTCTGTACGTCTTCATACAAATATACATAATCAGAAATATTTGGCATTGTTTAGTGTTTGTTCTTTTTTTGTTTTTATTTTTTAAAATATTTTTTAATGTTTTACTTATTTTGGAGAGAGAGAGAAAATATGAGTTGGGGAGGGACAGAGAGAGATGGAGACACAGAATGCTCAAAGCAGGCTCCAGGCTCTGAGCTATCAACATGGAGCCTGACGTGGGGCTTGAACTCATGAACCGTGTGATCATGACCCAAGTCAAAGTCAGAAGCTTAACCAACTGAGCCACCCAGGCACCCCATGTTTGTTTGTCCTTTCGTTCTTCCAACACAGCATGTATACTGTGTGTATCTTAAAGTATGCATGATACATCAGTGCATTTATTGATGGATGTTTATCATTTTTTGCTTATTAACGTGACACTGTGCTTTAGGCAAACATCTTTGCCTATCCTTTGTACTCATGTGCAGGCATTTTTTAATAAGTTTGGATTTTGAATGCCTATTGTATACACAGAAGTTCACTCTGTTACTAACAATTACAGCCAGCAGGGTCAGTTGTTAAGTCTGCTTTGTGGTGTGATGGGTGCAGGGAGTCTATAGGTGACAACTGGTGTGACACCATAATCCCTGGTCGCTGAGGAGATCCAGCGAGGAAACATCCAGATCCGTGATCATTATTTAATGTGGGTAGTTCTTGATTCCTTCTAACTAAACTAGATTTTCCAGTTTAGTTCATTGGGTCTTTTTTATCCTGTTTGTGGAGTAGGGGACAGAAATGGAAAAAGGCTTGGTTTTTTTTTGAAATTTACTGTTAGTATTAATTTTAAAAGCTCATTTAGGTGTATTATACACTGTTATTAAGTAAGTTTATCTCTAAAAATAAGCGAAGATTTTAAAGACTTTCTTGGTCTAAAATTCTGAGTTATGTTTGTGTATGTAAGAGAGTATAAAACAATAGAAATAAGATATTTTTGCAAACTAGATTAAGATACCGCTCAATCTCTTAATTAGAGATTGTTTCTGGGAAGCCTTTGGGAAACTTCAAAGCTTTGAAAAAGGAGAACGTTTTCAATCTGTTGTTTTATTTCGTTTTTTTTTTTTTTTTTACAGTCAACTGTATTGAGGTATAAATGACATACAGTAGAATGCTCTTGTTTTAAGTGTATATTCTGTGCATATTTTAGCAAATGTCTATGGCTGTGTAAGTGTCCCCTAGTCTAGATATAAAATGTTTATTCCCCCAGAAGGTGCGCTTGGTCCCTTTGCAGTCAGTCCTCTACCTTTGGCCTGGGCAGCCACTGGTCTGTTTCTTTCATGTTAGTGTCTCCTGTTCTAGATTTTCATGTGAATGGAATCATTGAATATATCTTTTTTTTGAGAATCTTTAATATGTTTGTTTTTGTTTGTTTTCAGACCCGTCACAAAGTGAACTAATGGGAGAACCACACTTGATGGTGGAATATAAACTGGGTTTACTGTGATCTGTTGTGCTGTTCGTGAAAATAGAGGGGCTGCATCTTGTTTATAGTCATCTTCGTACTGTCATCTGATGTACACACCATTAAAGTACTGACACATGAGAATTCTTGCCTAGATAGTATCTGTGATCATTTGAAATTATTTGGGTCTTTGGTTTACTGACATGTGACAACTGAAAGCACTAAAGGGAGGTGATTTTAAAACTCCCAATTTATATGAAAATAGTAGCCTTCTATATCTTTAAAGAGTTGTTGCTAATGAGTATTTTAAAACTGTCTACAGGTCTACAATGTAAGGTATTGTTTGGATAGTCTGTAAATTTAGTTTTGAAATTATTATCAGCAGTTGAGTTTGCAACCTTCATCGTAACGTCTTTCAGAATAAACATCTGTATTTGATTGTAATTACTGTAATTGACTGTAATTGATTCAAATTAAGTACAAAGCAAGGTATTTATATTTTACCTTGTTTCAGTATAGCTCACGAATATTCACAAGAATAATATTGGCTGTATTGATGCTATTTTAGAATTTTAGCTCTTTGATTCTTTGAGTTTGAAAAGTAGAAGTTCAGAGGTTTTGGTTTTGATCTTGTCTTTAAAGTGAAAAATTGAATAACGCAACCAGGATATGTTGACTAAACTGTTGAACTGCATAGATTTATATATCATAAGATGCTTAATTGAAAAATAATTAGAATATTCATGTACACACACACTATGTATCCATGATCAAATCCAATAATTATTTAAAAATAAACCTTCGCTATGGTTGTTCTTCCTTATGAGGTATTCTTCATGAACCTGGTATACAAAAATTAAAGAATTTTAGATTTAATGAGTAAATGGGTCATCTTTCACTAATAAAAAAGTATATTTTGACAACAAAAGTACTGAACAAAGAAGATTTTATTTATTTTAATTTTTTTTAATGTTTATTTTTGAGAGACAGGGACAGAGCCCAAACAAGGGAGGAGCAGAGAGAGAGGGAGACACAGAATCTGAAGCAGGCTCCAGGCTCTGAGCACAGAGCCCGACAGGGGGCTCGAACCCACAGACCATGTGATCATGACCTTAACTGAAGTCAGATGCTTAGCCGACTGAGCCACCCAGGTACCCCCAAAGATGATTTTAAAAACTCCTAATTTATATTGAAACAGTAGCCTTCTATGTCATATAAAAAGTTATTACTGAATATTGTAAAATTGCTTACATTCAGAGTTTGCTCCCTGTAACCCTAAATCATTTGGTTCAATTTGTCAGTTGTGTCAAGGATGACAAACCTTGAAATAAACCATATGACACATTTTTTAAAATTGTTCTCGGGTGCCTGGTGGCTCAGTCAGATGAGTATCTGACTTCAGCTTAGGTCATGGTCTCACAGTTCACGAGTTCGAGCCCCATGTCAGACTGGCTGCTGTCAGCACAGAGCCTGCTTCGGATCCTCTGTCCTCCTCTCACTCTGCCCCTCCCCTGCTTGGGTGCTCTCTCTCAAAAGTGATAAACAAACATTAAAAAAAAAAAAACTAAAATTGTCCCTGACTGTTGAGATTAGGTTTAGAAACACTTTTGCCACCACAATATTTGCCAAACCATTTTATACTTAAATTATGAGGAAATAAATAATGAAGGTTCACTAATTGTTTTTAGATATATTCTTTCAACTAAGAAAATGGGAAATTACTTCTGTACTGCAGTTTTAAGAGCAGTACATACCCTTCCTGACCAGTAGAGGGTACTATGAAATTAATGAGCATAGTTTAAATGGAAAGCTGATGATTTAAACAAATAGTAATACTTTTTGAAAGTCTTTTTCTTCCTCTCTCCTTTTCCTTTTTTACCTTCTTTGTAAATAATACCAGCGATCCTGTTTGCTGGATGCACAAAAAATCACCTGGGAATCTTGTGAAGGAATTTTGGTATTGGGTCTGAATCTCAGAAATTCCAGTAGGATCAGAATGGATCCTAGGAAGTGTACTTTTGAAAAGCTCTCCAGGCTTGAGAACCTTTGAATTGTCTGCTTGCTTGCTTCTGTGCTCGCTTTTGCCTTTGTATTAGCAACAGTCATTAACATCCGTTAAGTCTTCTGGCATACCTCACTGCTGAAAAGCTTGCCATTACTTAATTCTTGGAATCCTTACTGTGTGCTTGGAGTTGAATTATTTGGGTTCCTTCATTAGAGTCCATTGCAGGACTGTCTGAATTCCCTGTCTAGGTGTCCAACTCTAATTAGGCATTTTTTCTTTCAGAGACTGTGACTTAAATGAATTAGTTTAGTATTTTCCTTGCCTCTGTTTTGCTTGTGAACTACCTTTGGGTTCAAGAGGAACTTTATAGGTTGGTGGCTAGTTGAAATTCATTTTATTAACATTAAAATGATAAAATTCACAGTAGAAGATGGAAACGTACCTAACATATTAATTCTTTATTAATCCTTTCAATATATATGAGGACAAAGGAACTTGTAGGTTTTACTGTCTGGAAGTGTTGGGGGGCGTGGCAAAAAAAGTAAGCACTATTTGGCATACACACCATGGGATGGCTTTTCACTAGACATACCTTCTCACTCCTACACTCTGTATGAAATAGAGCTGGTAGGCAGACCGGTTTTCATTAATCTTGCCCTTGGCAGTGTTACCCTCTTTCAGGAGTACACATAATTGGTGTATCACCCAGTGTTCACCTGAATTTCATTACTCCTTTACATGCAGAAGTTCAAGAATGTAAAAGATCTGAACAAGTAGATGATGAAGTTTTGAAAAACAGACTGTTGTATATCATCTTCCACTGAAATTTACCATTGGTTAAATTTTTTCTTTAAAAAATTTTTTTTTCATTTAGAGAGAGAGCGTGAACAGGGGAGGGGCAGAGAGAGAAAGAGACACAGAATCTGAAGCAGGCTCTAGACTCTGAGCTAGTGGTCTGCACAGAGCCCGACGCAGGGCTCAAACCCACAAACCCTGAGATCATGCATGACCTGAGCTGAAGTCAGACGCTCAACCGACTGTGCCACCCAGGTGCCCCAAATGGTTTTTTTTCCAAACACATAAAAATCAGTATAAATTAAATTTTGACTTGCTATTTGAATAAAGCAAAACTAAAAATGTGACACTTCCTTGAACTTGTTTAGCTCATGATTTCAAAACTGAAATTTAGATTCCTTCATGTACAATGAATGTTTAAGAATGTATATTTTTGGTTTGTTTTATTATAGATCCTTATATTAAAGAATAAGAATATACTGTTAGTTTTTGAATTGAATTTCAGCAAGTTTTTTTCTGATTAAAAAAGGTTTAATATGTTTTTTCTTTTTTTTAATGTTTTATTTTATATTTGAGAGAGACAGAGACAGAATCTGAAGCAGGCTCCAGGCTCTGTGAGCTGTCAGCATAGGCCCAATGCGGGGCTCTAATGAGCAGCCAGAGGTCGATGCTTAACTGATCGAGCCACCCAGGTGCCCCACTTTTTTTTTTTTTCAAAAGATTTTAATGCTTATTTTTGAAAGAGAGAGACAGCATGACCAGGGGAGGGTCAGAGAGAGAGGAAGACACACAATCCGAAGACAGGCTCCAGGCTCTGAGCTAGCTTGACAGTACAGAGCCTGACGTGGGGCTCAAACCCACTAACCATGAGATCATGACCTGAGCTGAAGCCAGAGGCTCAAACAACTGAGCCACCCAGGTGCCCTGCTCCTCTTTTAAGGATAAGTTTAGAAAATTTAGAGTTTGCTTCCAGGGCTTGAATTTATTTCTGGAGCCAGTTGTACTGCTGCTCCAGTTGTACTTTGACTTTTTGCTTCTCTTTAGTGTCTTGAACTACTGGAGACAGGAATAACCTATGTTGTTCATGTCTGGGACAAAATAGAGGTCACAGGGTATGACCTTGGGTCAGTGAAGGACCAGGCAAAATTCTGTTTCAACTTCACCTAGGCTCTTCTACTTTTGGAGAGATGGATTGATTTTAGCCCATGACTTGGACCACCCTTTTTATTTGTTTTCTGTATTACACAGAGATCTTAGAAAACATAAGTTACATTTTCAGCAACTTTTTATTTTGAAACCTTTCAATCTTAGAGAAGGACAGAACAAAAAATACAAAGAACACCCAGCATAACCTTCAAGCAAATTGTCCAGTTATCAGAGTGCCTTATTTTCTCCTGTGTAGATTCAGAAGAAATGTCTACCAAGGTTGTGATATGTACTTCCTCACTACCTTACATCAGGAGCCACAAAATGTTAGGTTGTCTCATTTATTGGTGATTGCTTGCGTAACAGGTGATGGCTGCCAGAGCTCTCATTGTGAAAGTACTGTTTTTCCTTTGTAATGAATAATCTGTGATGTAGTAATTGGAGACCTTGTGTATGTCTTCTGCCCCAAGAACCTTTCGCACAGAGGTCTTAACATCCACGAAAAATCTTTGCCTCAGTTCTTTATAACATGAGTTTTGGGGACAGGGGAAGGCAGAAAAATGACATTATTATTTGGTCTATATTTATTGACTGGCATTGTTTTTTAAAGCCAATTTGTCCCTCATTTCTCTTTCTAAGGTATCCTTATGGACTCAGATTCTTAAGGTTTTATAATCCATTTCTGTCATTACTCTTTGATGCCCCAAACCGAACCATTCTAATAAATACATAGACCTTTAATTTGAAAAGAAAATTCCATGGGGTTCAAGTACTGGATTTAATTTTTTGCATTCCTAATTTAATGCTATCTCCCAGAGTTTGCAGTACTTTAGTTATCGGAGTTATAATCATAGTTTTAGAAGTTATGACCAAAGAAACATAGTGTTAGTCTTAGGGGAGACACTGCCCACCTTAATACTGATGTTTTGCCTGATCACATGAGACAGTCACGAGATAGAGACAAGAAAGGGCAGCCATGGTCTTGCTCTATTCTGTGCTATGGCTTCCAAGGAGGCAGTATCTTAGGAAAATTTGAGAAGATAAAAGGAACTGATAAGGCCCAAGAAGTGGTGTATTGTCCTTTTTAAACTTTTTCTTGAAAATTTCAAACAGCCAAAGACCATACAATCTCCTATTCCTATCATCTAGCTTCTGTACCATACTCATGGCCAATCTTCTTTCATCGCCAGTTTTTTTCTCCACTTTCCCCCTCAATAGTTTTTGAAAGAAATTTCAGACATCAATTCCATGCTGAAATATTTCCTGTATAAAGATAACTGTAACCACAGTATTATACCTAAGTGAACAGTAATTTCTTATAATTCAATGTCCAGTCAGTATTCAGATTTCTGATGGTCCAATAAGTGTTATAATTTTTTTTTGCAGCTGTTTTGTTTGAATCAGGATCCAAGTAACTCACACTGTGATTGGTTTTTGTGGCTGTTGTCTCTCGATTTATGGGTTCAACCTCCATCTCTTTCTCTTTTCTTTTTCTTGCTGTTTGTTAGAGACCAAGTTGTTCTGTAGAATTTCTTACGGCCTAGATTTTGTTGTTTGTGTCTTTGTGATACCATTTCACATGTTTTTCTCCCCTCTGCATTTCTTCAAAATTGCTAGTTGAATCCACAGATGTGCTCACACTCAGGCTCATTATTTTAGAAGAGATCGCTTAATAGCTGGTGTGTTGTTCCATAAAAGGACACCTAATGCCTTGTGGGCTCTCCATTTGTGTTATTGGTGGCCACTGACTCCCAATGCATGTGCTCATTTATTAGGGGTTGCAAAATTCTAAATCTGTCATTCCCTCCTTACTTTTCCTAGCCAGAATACTCCCTTCAAAGGAAATTTACTATGATCTACCATTTGGTTACCCAAGGGTAGAGTTGATAGAGAAAAGACAGGGAAAATATACTTTCTTCTTTACTTTGTTATTAGCTATTTTCAAAATAAGGTGACTTTTTGTTTTTTAAATATTCTATAACCGGGCTTAGCTGTGGGGAAAGATAGGCAAGGCCAGCTGTATCCCACCTTACCTTTTATTTCACCTTCCACTGTGTGGAATTCATTTGTCTTCTTACTCAGGCTGTCTGGCATCCACTCTCACTTTCTGAGCATTCTGCATTCTGTAGGCAAATCTCCTTTCCTGCATGGCATGCTTCCTTGGGGGCAGATCACGCATATTCCCCTCTCCAGAATTCTGGAAAGGCATGCCTCGTGGGGCAGGTGTGCAACCTGAGTCAACCAATCAAACCTCTTGCCTGGACTTGGATTCCAAAAGAGCAAGGGCATGAGGAAGTCAGCGAGGTGACTGACCCCCAGCAGAAGTGACGCCCTTCGTGCTGTGTGATTATTGCTGTGTTGCTGCCGCTTCATCTCAGGAGCTCCATGGGCTTCCTATTACTTTCTTACCTGTTCCTTGGCTTTTTATTGAAGCTACTACTGATGTAGAAAATGTTGGGGTTCAGAGCCAGTGGCCAAGAAAGAATTCTTGAGACGTCTTCAGTGCAAAAAGGTGGTTTTATTGAAGCATGGAGACAGCACTTGTGGGCAGAAAGAGCGACACTGGGGTTGTGAAGAGGGACTGATTATATACCTTCAGGTGAGGAGAGGGTTAGGGACAGCACAAGTCTCCAGGGTATTTTGGAAACAAGGTTTCCAGGATCCTGAAGGGCTAGCTGTTGTCAGGAAAAAGCGATTTATTACTGTTTAGTAGAAACTCAGTCATGACACCCTTCAGATGTTTATCAGTGGGCCATATGCTTGGAGGATGATTGCTTACAATCCAAAGGAGTGTCCAAAGGAATTTTTATGTGTTAAAGTAGATTTAACAGGAGGTTGGATAAGCTTACGCTAAGATTGCCCTTTGCCCTTAGCAAAGTGTCATCATCAGGCACTGAGCTCCTAGAAGAATGTCACTCTGCGGGTCTCAAGGACTTGTCAATGGGCTGTAAGTTGTAAGGAAATTTAATTTTTTTCTCTTGCCTTTGTTTCCCACATTGCTATCGTTCCAGTAAATTCAGTGTGCTCAAGATGAACGGAGTACATTTTGTTGCTTCTGGTCAGGATCTCTGACTGCTGCGGGAACACCGACAGATAATGTGTGTTACGGGAACGCATCCCCAGAGAACTGTGGGAAGCAGGGATTGGCTATCTAAGATAGGCTAGGCAGTGAATCTAGGTAGGAAATCCAGCTGTCTTTGCAGGGGTTCTCTTGTCACATGAGATCACATGCCCAATTCATGGCAAGGCTCTGGGCAACCAGCATGTGAAAATACCAGGATGGTGGAATGGTTCCTTCTGGCTGTATTGAAAGTTTAAAGTAGGTGAATACCAAGTTCAAATCCACAAACCAACCTCTTAAAGCCTAAAGAATGCCATTTCTTACAGGTCTAGTACTCTAACAAAAACCAGTCAGGCTCCAGAATTAGCACAGCTTGAAGTCACTGCCCTTCTGGATCTAATGTATGCAAATCGGAGCATTGATTAGAGCCCTGAGAATTAAGTGAGGATGTGATTAAGGAAGGAAGCAATTTCTTCACTTAGATGGAGGGTGTTTCTTTCTTCAGACATTTTCACCTGAGGGGGTCAGCTTACCAGAGAAAACCAATTACTGACTTGCCAAAGTGCTCTTTTCCCAAACCCAGAGCTATGTTAAGAGTGCAGAATGCCCCCTGCAGGCCAAATCCGAAGAAATCTAGCATGGAGGAAGAGGGCGGGACTGCTGATGTTTGTAGCACCAAGAACTTCAGGAACATGCGAAAGAATAGATTTTGGACGTGCTCTTCGAACGTTAGTATGATCCCCTCATACAAGACAATTCTAGATTGACTTAACTCAAGAAGATGGATGTGGTTTTATCTGTTTGCAAAGCTGCCTCTAACGCAGGCCCACACTAGACGAAGCTGAGATTCCAGAGGTCGTTAGTACTGTGCAGAGCAGTGCTTCTCAAACTTTTTCGTGCATCCGGCTTTTGGGGGGGGCCTTTAAAAACACAGACTGTGGGGGCCCCACCCCTAGAGTTTGTGATTCTGGCTCCAGTTGAAGCCTGAGAATTTGCATTTCTAACAAATTCTGAGGTGGTGGTGATGCTCCTCATCCAGGGACCACACCCTGAGCACATAGTCCTGTGTTCCCTCCCCGCCCCATTTAATCTGTTAATATGGTGGTGCTTTAAATAATTTTCAAATGTTGAGCCAGACTTGCATTCTCTAGATAAATTCCACATGGACAGTTGTATTATTGTTTTCATGCAATTGTGTGATTTCTTAATATTTTGTTGCGACTTTTTTGTTTATGTTCATGAGAGATTTTAGTCTGTAGTGTTGAAATGTGTCTCTGTAAATGCAGTTTGACCAGAAATGCAGTATATCCAGTCAGCCAGTCCCCAAATGCCAAGCCATCCCCGGGCTTTCTACTTATTTCCTTGTTCCTTACTTTTTTTCTGTACAAGCTTCCTGCCTTCTGCCCCGGTTTGCCATTCTCCAGATCGAGACCTATTTTCATGAAGTGTTAAATAAAGTGTGTCACCTAACTTGTCTTCTTTATTTAATAGTAATTCACTTTTCATGTACAGACAGTCCCCACTTTAGGATGTTAGACTTCGGATTTTTTGACTTTGTGAGGGTGTGAAAGGGATACACGTTCAGTAGAAACTGCACTTGGAATTGGACCTTTGGCCTTCCCCTAGGCTGTGATACTCAGTAGGATCTTCCCCTGTTGCTGGGCATGGCAGCTCCCAGGTAGCCATGTGAGCATGACGAGCAACACCCTAACAGCCGTCTGTTTTCTACTGTCAGTACGGTATCCAGTAATCACATGAGATCTTCAGCACTTTATGGGCTTTGTGTTAGATGATTTCGTCCAACTGTAGGCTAATATAAGAGCTCTGAGAACAGTTAAGTGGGCTGGGTTAAGTAAGCTGTCATGTTAGGGAGGTTAGGATTTTCAACTTAGGATATTTTCAATTTAGGATGGCTTTCTTGAGCTATACCTCAAGGAAGATCTGTAATTTCTTGATGTAATTTGCATCAGGATAATGCTGACCTCATAAAATGAGTTGGGAAGTGTTCCTTGCTTCTGTCTTCTGGAAGCATTTGTGTAGAGTTGATTTTTTTGTTCCTTAAATATTTGGCAATGGAACCATTTGGGCTAGGTCCCATCTTGATCATATTCTAGCTATATGTCATCCCCAAGAAAGCAGTCCCTCAGCATCTGAAGTTATGTAGGTCCAGACACTTATTCCTGCCAGCACAACCAGAGTCAGTAACAGTAGTTCAGTCTGGCTCCCAGGACTATCTTGAGCTAATCAAATGAGACTGCTTTTTTTCAAGCCCCCACTGAGTCAGGAACTGTACGAAGAGTCATATATTTACGTTATTTTATGCATTCTGTGATTTCAAATGCCAATACTTACGTGAGGGACATAGCTCCCCAGTAACCACAATGTATGTGTTCTCTGTCGAGAGCAGGGCTTCTGCACAGTCCTGCCAAATTCAGCTGGCTGCATGTCATGTCTGCTGGTGTACAGCGGTGCACATTGATCAGCGTACGGTCTATGGCTGCTTTGTGCTACATGGCAGGTCTGTGATTGTGACCGATTGTGTAACCCACAAAGCCTAAAATACTGATTCTCTGGCCACTGACTGAAAGAATTTGCTGACGTCTCATTGGAAGCAGTGATTCTCAACCCTGGCCACATACTGGACATACTGGAGTCACCCGGATAACATTTGAAAAAATACCAATGTCCACCCTCCTGTCCTAGAAATTCCAATGTCGTTGGCCTGGAGATTGGCAGCGTTAAAAGCTCTCTGAGTGATTCTCCTTGGCAGCTAAGACTGAAAACCACTGGCCCATGAAAAGGCTTATTTGTATTTATTTTACTTCTCATCCTACATTGATTATTCTGATGTGCATTTAGAATAGGGCTGAGTTTTGGAAGCTAAGCAGGGTCCGGCCTGGTTAGTACTTGGATGGGGGAACGGGGCTGAGAAGAACTCATTTGGACGGTAGTTTCCAGATCTGGGTGTGTATGAGTCACCTGGGAAGTTTTAAAAATAGATTCTGAGACCCCACTCCAGACCGACTGGATGAGAATCTCCAGTGATTGAAAAACCATTCCTTGGTGGTTCTGATACACAGGCATTTCATTAGAAGAGAACTGAACCTAGGACACCCTGTAATATTAGCAGGAGTTTTGGACACTGAGTAACCAGAGGATTATGGTGAGTGGAGGGGGGAGAGGATGGGTTCCTTGAGGCTGTGCACTGCAGGTTGTAAACGATCCCATTAAATAGACCAGCCTCATAGCCACTCTGCAGTGATAAGAGGATCCGTTTCCACTAGACCTGGTTTATCTAGCCCCCCTTGTACAGTGCTGGATAAAAAGGAACATGTCTTTCCTTTTTGTTCCCTTTATATGGACTCCACAGAGACAAATGGTCCCACCAATATCCTTTCTTCAGATCATCAGGTAATTAGGTCATATTATGGGAGATGAAGTGGTAGCACTTTGTCCCCTCGTTTCTGTCTTGACTGTATAACCCCATCAGCTTGTGTGTTTTTCTAGTCTCTTCCCCATCACATGTACTGATTGTATCTTAGGATAGCTACTTTAGAGAGGGCTCAACTCCTTCATGCTCTGATTTACCCTGGGCCATTTCAGTCCAGTGCCCTCATCTACGTACTGCATCTCAAATAGCTTTTGCTCAAAGATGAAACCATCTGTTTATCTCTTAACTGTATGAAACAATACCATTTGTGCTCTCTTCAGTTTAGATGAGAAGTGTAAATGCATGGAAGGCTGAGCTGAAAGGGACTTCAGAGGCCTTTATGTCTAGCCATTAAAAAGGGCAGTACTGTAGGCAGTCTAGGTGGGAACAGGTAGCGCCAGTGTGTTTTGTTGGGAGCTACTTCATAGTCTACCTCGTACCAGGACTGATGCTGGGTTTACGATCTGTAACACGGACACCTTAGCTGGGAGGATCTGAGCCGCACCAGGTCCATCGGCGCGTGACGCTGCTGCTTAGAGGCAGCTGAGTACCCGTGGTCAGGTCTCTCTGCCTCCTACCTTCCTTGACTGTAACGAGGAACGTGAATATCTACTTTGCAGGGTTACTAAGGGAGTGCACAATAAGTTGATATAGAAGATCACTTTGTAAACCATAAAGTACTTTTTGGTTTGGGAAAGGTATTGAACAGGAAGAAAAACAATAACTATGGAAATCACTCAGTTCTTACGTGGGCTTCTGGCCCAGAAGACATTAGGTAGACTTAAAAGGGATGGTCTTGGAAATAAAAATTTCTCGTATTTTACTCTGAGTGCTATTCATTAGGGCAGTCATTGGTTACCCTGCAGAAAAAAGCTGTAAGCAGTGCTGTCAAATGGACAACTGTGTTCCAGAGATTACAAAGAAGTCAATCATCTAGTTGTACTTCAAGGCATTTGTGTTACTACATATCATAACTTAGAAAATCAGAGATATTGGGGCACCTGGGTGGCCCAGTTGGTTAAGTGTCGACTTTGGCTCAGGTTATGATTTCACAGTTTGTGGGTTTGAGCCCTGTGTCGGGCTCTGAGCTGTCAGCACAGAGCCCGAGCCTGCTTTGGATTCTGTCTCCCTCTCTCCCTGCCCTCCCCTGCTGTCTGTCTCTCTCTCTCTCTCAATAATAAATAAACATTAAAAAAAATGAAAAAAATTCAGAGATATTGAAGGACCAGTGAAAATACCATAAACCAATTTAAAAAGCACTAGCATATTTTTTTAAATTGATTTGCAAGGCTGGCTTAATGACTGTGGCATGATATCAGCGTCTACTTAAAGATGTAGCTTTAAATTATAGGAAAAACGAAATTTCGTAGTTAGTTCAACAAACATTTATTGAGGCTACAATGAGGAATCAGACACTCTCTGTCCTCAAGGTGCTCATGGTCAAGTAAGGAAAACAACTGTTAATGAGACCATGGAAAATGCTAGGATGCAGGTATGCACACGGTGCTGTGAGGGCCCTGCAGAGGTGGGGGGAGTATAGGAAGGGGGAAGAAAGGTCAAGAAGGCCACACAGGAAGCAGAGGTTTGGCTGACACTTGAAAGTTCCAATGTCCCAAGAGAGGAAGGGCGAATGGAAAGTGTATAAAAAGATAGGAGGCTTGATAGAATGTGTTTTCAGGGACCAGAGTGGGGCTCAGGATAAGTTTAAGGCAGTAAGAAATGGATATTCCTTGATAAAAATAAGGAATGAATATTGGCTCCATAGCATTACTTTATGATTGGCTGCTTACATTTCTTTATAAGCAATGTTACTTATAATATTTTTTCAAGTCCCCCCTGTGTTATCTATATAAATATTACCATGCTTGTCACTGATAAAACATTAGGAAACATATTAGGAAAATAATGTATCCTCTAAAGTGCTTCTATTTTAAGGTTTTTGCATCTATAGAAACTTTCACGGTCAATAGACCTTGATGGCTCGTGAAACAAAGCATTATCTAAGCAGAGGTATGATTGTACTAGATATATTTGAAGCTCTATCAATCATTTTTCTATCAGAGAATGATTCATCATAATTTTGAACAGTTATACCTTCAAAATCTTTGAGAGGTCAGAAACCTCTCAGATGAAGAAACTGAGGTGTAGAGTTCGCGTTGGTCCCAGGGTGAGAGGCTGGAGTACGTCAGGGAGATCATTGCTTTGATTGTGTCAAGTTTCTTCATCCCTTTATACCATGAAGTTTCTGTTTCTTTCCTAAATCCAGAAGTGGGAGGTGTTTTGAGATTTGTTCTATCTATGGAAATCCATTGCATAATATTCATAAAGTGCTCAAAGTGCATGGTACTCTAAGGATCCGGAGCCAGGAGCATTTCTCTCACTGTTCAATTTAGAAGAGAGGGCATGTAGCATTGATTTATTCGTGAAGTATTGCTTATGGAACTAGTTTACGTTCCTCAGAAGTCAGAGTACATACTGTGTGTGTCCAGTTATTTTTTTTTAAATCATAATCATCTGTCTGAAGTGTCTTCACTGGATTCCTCTTGTGAAAGAAGTGCATAGCCTCCCTCGTTCCAGCTGGTGCACTTGACAATGCTGCAGAAGCAAACAAGACATTTTGAAATTGTGATTACAGCAATGCATAAATAAATAATCTACATTCCAACTTTCCCCTGGTTATATGGCTTCCAATAAATTGTGCAATTTATACACGGAAGGAACATACCAGCATTTTGAGTCCAGCTGACATGCTGGGCATAGAATCCTGAAAATAATGAAACATCTACAGTTCTTTTCTCTTCCAGATCCCTAAAATGTCTACTCTGTAGTTCACAAAAAGTAGTTATAACCGTAGGTAGGGCTGAAGTTCAAGTTCAATACCTAAAACTGAAGCTGGGACAAGAAGACATTTGGAATTTAAAAAGTGTGTATTTTGGGGGCACTTGGGAAGCTCAGTTAAGTGTCTGAATCTTGGTTTTGGCTCAGGTCATGATCTCATGGTTTGTGATTCAAGCCCTACATTGGGCTCTGTGCTGACAGCTCAGAGCCTGCTTGGGGTTCTCTTTCTCTGCCTCTCCCCCAACTTGCACTGTCTCTGCCTCTCTCAAATAAATAAACTTAAAAAAATTTTTTTTAATGTTTGTTTATTTTTGAGAGAGAGAGACAGAGCAAAAGTGGGGGAGGGGAAGATAGAGAGGGAGACACAGAATCCGAAGCAGGCTCCAGGCTCTGAGCTGTTAGCACAGTGCCTGACGCAGGGCTCAAACCCACGAACTGTGAGATCATGACTTGAGCCGAAGTTGACTGCTTAACCAACTGAGCCACCTAGGTGCCCCTCAAATACATAAACTTTAAAAAACAATAAAAAATAAGCATGTAATTTTATTTTTTATAATACTGAAGAGTATAGGGTTAAAAAAATCTCAGGAGACCATCTAAATTTACATTAGAAGCATTATTTAAAGGATGACTATCTTTTATCTAGCCGCATATGTGTTCATTAACAGATATGTTTGAATAAATGAAAAATAAAATGAAAATTATCCATTTCTACCTCTTAATTCTTTTTATTTTTCATGATATGGATGCACCATCTGTCATTTATTTTATCATTCTCTTTTGGTCATTTAAAACATTTTTTTTGTCTTAATGAACTTTATACCAGTTGACCTTTGAACAATACCCCATGCAGCTGGAAATGTGCATATAACTTTTGACTCCCTAAAAACTACCTACTAATAGTCTAACTGACCAGAAGCTTTGCCAGTAACATAAAAGCCTCTTAACACATATTTGGCATGTTATATGTGTTATATGTTATATTAAAAAATTTTTTTAATGTTTATTTATTTTTGAGAGAGACACACACACACACAGAATCTGAAGCAGGCTCCAGGCTCTGAGCTGTCAGCACAGAGCCCGATGTGGGGCTTGAACCCATGAACTGTGAGATCATGACCTGAGCCAAAGTCAGATGCTTAACTGACTGAGCCACCCAGGTGCCCCTATATGTTGTATTTTTATAATAAAGCTAGAGAAAAGAAAATGGTATTAAAATCATAAGACAAAATACATTATAGTACTGTGTATGTAGAAAAAAAATCTGCATGTAAGTGAATCCGTGCAGTTCAGATCTGTGCTGTTCAGAGTCAACTATATATAAATTTTTGATATTACTGATCATTTCCTTTGGATATGCTTCTAAAAGGAATCACTGGGTTAAATACTTAAAAAAGTTTTTGATACATGTTTATGAATTGCTTTCCAAAAATGATAGTGCCAAGTAACACTCCTGCCAACAATATATAAGATTATCTCATCATTTACTATCTAGCACAGCCTGTATTTTTAATTTTGCTAGTTCAGCAGGTGGAGTCTCTCTTTAAAAAGATATCTAGTAAAAATAACTTTTCATCAGAATTACTGAGAAACTGTAATACTACTGTACTTTGTCTTACACAGATCTAGGGATGAAAATTCAGTAGAGACAATATGTAATGAGGTCCTACTATGAAAAAGACGTAGGGCAGCCCTTCAAGGAGGTCTCAGTCTTAGTAGAATGGGTAAGGCCTGTGCACATAGGTACTTTCCCCTCCCTTATGACTCCCTTCCCCCCACCCACCAGTGCTCAGAAGAAGGCAGAGATGCACTGTGCCCCACCTTTTACTGACCCCTGTGACGGCACTGTGCTCTCAGCCATGAGGCATGCGCAAAGCCCAGCACAGAAAGGGCAATGCGCTCTGAGCTCAGTGTATTGGCCTCATAGAATGCGTTCACTCTCTTTGCTTGGGCATTTTGGCAACCACTTACCTAGGTAGATTACACTTTTTGTTAAAGGCAGAGGGAGAAATAAATATTTCTTATGTGTATCATTCTATGTACTATTCATAAATAGAACTTGGTACTTTGTATTTATTCAGATATTTACATTAAACAAGGGTGTCATTAATTAAGTCAACACTCTTGAAAAAGAATTCTTGATATTCAGTGCACACTATTTGCTCTTGTCATCAGCTCAAGACTCCATATTAAAGTCTATCATCAGGGCGCCTTGATGGCTTAGTTGGTTAAGTATCCAACTTAAGCTCAGGTCATGATCTCACGGTTCGTGGGTTCGAGCCCCCTGTCAGGCTCTGTGCTGACAGCTCAGAGCCAGGAAGCTGCTTCGGATTCTGTGTCTCCCTCTCTCTCTGCCCCTCCCCCACTCGCTCGCTCTCTCTCAGAAATGAATAAATGTTAAAAATTTTTAAAAGTCTATCTTCTTATAGTAATCTTTGACCCCTGAAGGTGATATTATACTCTTGGAAATCACTGTTGAATATGAATATACACACACACACACACACACACACATATTCTTGAATGCTAATTTAATCAGCTCATATTTAAAGAGACAGAGATTGGCTATTCAGAGTCTGACCCAATCTTTCTTTCTCCTAGTTCTGATCAGCCTTGTCATTGTCTCTTTCTTCTTAAGTCTCCAACATTATTGATAGATGTCCTCATGTCTAAAAGTTACTGAGAAAAGTACATTCTGGAGCAAAACTTTCTTCAAAAGAAAGCCACAGGCCCCACATGGTGTCCATTAGGCCAGCTCATCAAACCTGGACTTAATATGTAACTCGATTGCAGGTCCAGGCTCCCTGTAGGCTAGTCTTTGCCGTCGGCCAGGAGTTTTCTGCAGCACCGTGAGCCTGCCCCTGGGCCCTCTCCACCTCCCAAAGGAAGATGAGGTCATCCACCTAATAAGACCCCTGCCCTTCTCCCTAAGGGACAGTGACTCTGCCTGAAATAATTGTTTCTTCTCCTCTGCTGATGATGTCACATCCAGCCCTCCCTATGCATACCTTCCAGCTAGCACAGTTCCTCGAGCTCCGGGCCCCGCTCTGCTCGTCAGATGGGAGGCTGCCTGGGTCGTGAAGCAGCTAGCAGAGCCAATTAGATGTTTAAAACTTACCCAGTTGAATTTTTTTTTTAAAGCAACTTTAACAGCTCTATGTAATTTTACTGGTGAGGTTAGGGAATTCATTGAATCCAGCTATCCTCTGATCAAATGGTTAAAAATAATTACCTACCATAGACTGACGGCTGGAATTAGTAACAGCACAGCAGACAGCAGAAAGGTGAAGCCTGGGTACCAAGCAACAGTGGCAGAATAAATTCCATTAAAAGTAGAAACTGCAGTGACTCCTCCAAGTGTTTCTAAGAAAGCAATGCAAGCAAACAGGGTACCTGTTCGGGGTCAGGGTGTGGAAGGAAAACAAGAAATGGCTGAGTAACAAAACAATAAACAGAACAAAGAGAGAAAAACTACTCATTGAAAATGGCAGACACGGGGCACTGCTGGCTGAATGAAAGCTATTTCCTCAAAATCCCCGAAAAGTCACTATCCCATTTTTGCAGGTGAAGAAGAAACTGGGGTCACGAGCTTTCTTCTTGGACTTGACATTAGGGAAGGTGACAACACAATATTTCCGATGTCAGTAGGGCAATGGTAAAAGGCAGCAGCAGCTGACGCATTTGAAATCCAGTCTCCTGTCCCTGAGCTGCCACAGGTATAGCCACAACGACGTAGCCCTGATGTTCATGCATATTTCCCACTCTCAGTCCCCAGCTGGGGACATCTGTGGCACGCCTCCTATGTGCAGGTGGCCCCCACCAGTAGAGGTCCCACACCAGGGACTTTTTGAGTTAAAGCAATCGTTTTCGTCTGCTTCTCGGATCTGGCAAAGGTGACAGCTGCAGACAGATGATGGCATGTACTTTCGGCAGCGTGCATTAGATCCCTCCCTCCAAAGTGCCAACAGATTCAGGAGCCACAAGGTTCTTTTCTGTGACTCCTCAAGTAACTCTCTCTGCTCTAGTTATGCCATGGTTTGATGTTATGTGATTCTTTTCCCTGCTTGAAACAGCCTCCACCTTGAGGTGGCTCACAAGACTAAGTGAGTGGGGATGCCGCCGCTGCCCAGCGCACTTGCCGCACACCAGGGTTGTTCAAGCAGCGTGAAGTGGCTGTGGGGTCAGTCCACATACATAATCTGAGAAAAGGGGTCACAAGTTCTACCGACTTTTAGTTCTGCCTGCAATCCAAGACCACATTGACTGAGCAGTTAGACCTCTAAAAGACAGGCGGGTCATCTTGATGTACGTACATGTCTTCCTCTTTGTCAAATTTTGCATCACCAGATAAAAAACTCTGGCCTGGTTTTCCACTCTTCCTGATGTCCCCAGTAGAGGCTCCTATGTGGTTTTGGCAGACTCTACCAGTAAGCCATTGCGCTTGTTCCCTGCTCTGCCATGTTTACTTTCCCATGATAAATTGTGATGCATTTTCCCTACAAACAATGCAAATCATGTAAATAATTATATTTGACTAGACTGATAAGAAGGAAAAGGCAAGCATGAGGGTCACCTTTCATAACTAGATTATGACTTACACTGTCTACGTTTTAAGGTCTTGGTCTTGTAGACTGTGTGGTGTATGGATTTTTATCTACTTAAACTTTTTACCCATATGTTGCTTCTAATTCTTCGCTGAACAACAAGTCACAAGTTCATAAAACAAACATATCTCTGAGAAATATTGTGTTTTCACGTATGTGTCTTCTTTTGACTAAAACGAAAGCTCTGTTTGTGCCAAGTGCACATCTGCTCTGTCTACTGCTGTGTCCCAGGGCCTATCTGTCCTTGGCACATGGTAGATGTTTGATCCGTGTTTGTCAAATGAATGAATATAAGCTTCGTCCAGGATCCCAGTTATCAATCAGCAAGTAGTACACAGACCTGTGGCCTCCATGATTTATGATAAAACATGAAGTCAGTTTAGTTAGGAAGATGTTCTCCTACCTGTCTACACTATTATCGTCTTATATTTCTGATCCCTTGCTACAGCCAGGCACAGTGCCATGGAGGACAGACCGGATAGTTCCGATCCTATTATGCAATGGCGGAACTCGATTCTTGCCCAGAAGTTGGTCAGGTGGCACCTCTGTCTGGCACAAACAGCCATACTGTTACAAAGTAGGGCTCGCTTGTTGCTTCACCTTCCCGGGCAGTTCAGCTTGTTTCATAGTACCGGAGATAAAGGGGGTTAGATAATCAGCCAATGGTTTAGTTTCTCTACCTTTTCTTAATCCAGGAGATTTCGAAAGTCAAGTCTGTTTTTATGGTGTTCCAGGTAATCACAAGGAGTGCGCAGGTAGTGACAAGGCAAGAGGTGGCCCCATGGTGGCTTTAGTGAGTTTCACAGCTGAATGGAGCACAGAGATTCCAGAATAATCCCCTGGATCCAGTTTTCTCTCCTTTCTCATTCAAGACGATGGGGATGCTGAGAGACCCGTGAAAACCTCTATGCCACTTCCCTTCTCGTCTGACTGCTTAAAAGCTCATCACATTTGTACAAAAATATCCCATTTTTAAACAAGTAGTGCAGGACCAGAATATATTCAGTATGAAATTCTGACCTCACCAAAGGATTTCTTAGCCTCCAGTTAAGAACATAGTAATTATATTATCCTAGAACAATGAAATCACAATTTACGAAGTTACCACGATTCAGAGTGAAATTCCAAAAAACAAAGCATTTTAAAATGTCACTATATTGACCAGTATGGAGTGACTAATTTTAAATAGCCTTTGTAAATACACTACCAAATATCAACAAAAGTAACCCAAACACTCTGACAAGTCTATTTCAGCTCCAACTTGTGAAGCAGGTAGATTTTTCTTTTTCCCCTGAACAGCTTTATTGAGGTACCCATTAGCAATCACTCCTTTCCTCCCCAGCCCTGGACAGCACGGACCTGATTTCTGTCTCGATGGGTTTGCCTTTCCTGAAGGTTTCACGTAAATGGAATCATGTTTATATGACAATATGTGACCTTTTTTGTCTGGCTTCTTCATTTTGCGTATGATTTCAACGCTCATCCATGGTGTAGCAGGTATCATCAGTACTTTATTTTTATTGCCAAATAATATTCCATTGGGCTTATATACCACGTCGCGTCTATCCGCTCATTTGTTCGCGGACGTTTACATTGGTCTATACTTTTTGTCTACTATAAATAATGCTGCTGTGAACATTTATTTGTGTGCAGGATTTTATGTGGGTGTATGTTGGGATGTCAATTCCATTTTATTTCTAGGAATGGAATTGCTGAGTCCTGAGGGCATTTTATTTAACTTTCTGAGGAGCTACCATACGGTTTTTGCAAAACAGGTGCATTATTTTATGTTCCCACCAGCGTGTAGGAAGTTCCAGGTTTTCCATGTCCTCACCAACTCTCATTATAGTCTCTCTTTTTTATTTGAGCCAGTGCGTCTCATTGTGGTTTTGATTTGCATTTCCCTGAAGGCTAATGATGTTGAGCATTTCTTCAGGTGCTTATTGGCCATTTGTACACCTTTTTGGAGAGATGTCTGTTCAAATCTGTTGCCTATATAGTTGGGTTGTCTTTCCTTTTTTTGATTCCGGTGTGGTTAACATACGGCGCTATATTAGTCCCAGGTGTACAATACAGTGATCTCGTAGTTCCATATACTACTCAGGGCCCGTCCAGGTAGGTGTATTCTTAATCCTCCTTACCTATTTCACCCATTCCCCTCCTCCTCACCTCCCAAGTTCCTTGTTAGACATATGATTTACTAATGTATCCTCACATTTTATAGTTTGGCTTTTCACTCTCTGGATGATGTCCTTTGAAAGCACAAAAGCTCTTAATTTGGATAAAGTCTAATTCATCTATTTTTCTTTTGTTTTTGTGCTTTTGGTGTCATATCAAAGAAATCATTATGTAATGCAAGGAAGCAGGTCTATTTTTACGTTACTACACTTACACATTTTTATATTCCTACATGGTTTTCCAGTCAATCATCATTACATAGTTTATAAACAGCTGTGTGCATAAACAGTGACATCTTATGGGTAGAAGAGAATCAGGAAATATATTTTTAAATGTACTGAATTAGCAGTCTTCCCCAGTGTTGACCAAACTGCCGTACATACTAGCCTAAGTATGAATGGTCCGTCAACAATATGTGCACCAGGCTAAGACATGAAACAAAAGAAAGCTCCAAAATCTAAAAATATTCACTTGGTACAGATCCACCTAATATCTAACTAGTAACCAGTTCTAACTAGAAATTTACCTTTTTTGTCCTTTTGTATTAGTTATTCTCTGCCCTCCCACTTCAACTGTTTGATCTCCTGAGTCCTGCTCTGTGCTTAGGAGGCTGATAGATTTCCTCTGATCATATGACTTGGATTTCCTTACTTGTCTGACTTTCTGTTGTACTTGGTCGATGAGATGAAGGTGGAGAGAAAGGTTGTGCTGTCTTGTCTCTGCTCCCTGTGTGGGCCACCTTCTCTGGGTGCCTTCCTCACTGTCCACTCCACCATACTGGTTACACTTCATTAAAGTCACTATTGAACCAAATGAGTGGTTTTGGCCAGGACTCCAATTCAGGCCCAGCTCTAACATTTGTGGGGTCCAGTGTAAGAATACAATTAGAAGCTGAAACAATATATTTGTAAGTTACAGCTCTAATGGACAAACTGCTAACTAAGCCAGGTTCCGACTCCCTGCTCTGGGAAATATACCTTATATTCCTTCATGATGATTTGGAAGGTCAGACACAAACTTGGAATGCTCAGACTCCTTAGAGTTCTATGTAGGAGCAGGGCAGCACTGGCAGAGCTAGCTAGCTCGTAGCCCTCAGTCCCCAGCTACAGGGTGCAACCTACCCATGTTGTGTTCTATCTCTTGCTCCGTCCTGCTCAGGAAGGATCATTTACACATGGCGGTACACACCCCACTCTGCAATGCCAAGGTTGGGCTAGTTCTAGGAAGAGTGACGGCCTGGCTACCCCTTTGGTCTAGAGGGGAGCACACTGGGGCACCGTTCACCCTCAGGAGAAAGGGTCTGAAGAAGAGGACCATCCAGGCCCTCACAGACATGAACCCAGAGCTGTGTGGCTGGGAGTTATGGGGGACCCAGACACCCAGAGTGTGTCTAGAAGGGGGAGGTGTTGTGGGCTCGCCATGGTCATTTGCCTGGCCCTAAGCACTCCTCTCTCCTCTCCTCTTGGGGCAAGGCCTGGCTAGGGCAAGCCTTTTAAAGCAGGGGTCCCTGAGCAGGGCACCGCTGCCTGAACATAAGCCTTACCCATCACAGAACTTACTTACCACTTAATTCAAAAGGCGTTCTGAACAGAAAAAGGGTTGTAGAGTATTCTGAATAATCAAACATTGGTTGTCCATCAATCTGAGTCAATGCAGATTGTAAATTCATTATATTCCTTAAGTAAATTAAACTCACCTTGTTCAGTTGAACGAACCACTTTTGATATCATGGACCGTAGAACAGAGAGCGGCACAATCGTGAAAAGGAATGGCAGCCTGACTGTAAGAAAAATGGTGGGAAATCACTGGCCAAGTCAGAAAACGAACGGCCAATTTTAAATGTGAAATACGTTCTTCCTAACTATGTCCTTTTCTGTAAGCATCCTACCTCATTGCGTCTAAGGACTGAATTAGTTAATTGTAGGTTTCTGTCTCATGACTTAACATACACTATAGATGAGTCACTGAAAGGTTATTTTACCCTCTTATTCCAGGACTAAGAACAAGAGTTTATGGAGGTTTTAGGTCCATGGGATTGAAATGCTATTGGAATTAATGTGCTTTTTCCCTGATTATTATAGTAACCTCTTGTTCAGCAAGTTGTGACTTAGCTTTCTTCATGTGTTTTCTGTTTTTGCCCTCTTAGACTTGACGTTCTTAGTGTTAGCATACTTTTATTGTATTGATTCACTTATTGAGAAATTAGTCCTTTATTTTTCTGCCATTCATCTTTGTGCTGAATCATTTTATGAACACAGATCGCCTCTCCTCTTAACCCCTAAGAGTAGCGTTTCTAGTTCTATGACAAAACAGTCATAGATTATTTTTGCAGCTGACATTAAAGTTTTCATGGTGTTCTCACATGTATCAATTTACTTGGCCTTGGCTACTCTAACTGGGAGGGAGAACTGACCTTTATACGAGGCATTGTGCTAAGTGCTTTACAGTGATCTCTTCTAATATGCTTGTAACCCTCTGAATTAGGTACTACTGTGCCCATTTTACAAATGAATAAATGAGGGCCCTGGGTGGTTAAGTAATGTGTTCCAGATCACCTGGTGCCGGACATTAGACCTGATTCTCTCGGGTCACCCTGCTTCTCTGCATGGTACCAAGAGGTTGGCAGTGGCTTTGTAGAAATAGATGAAACCAGACATTTCCTAAGGTTCCCTGGGCTCTTTCAAGTGCGGCATCTCACTCAGGCCCTGCAGTGGGGTAGGTAGTTAAGGAAGTGGTCCAGTTTGCCAAAATATGATTTATCAAAAGCCAATCGATGAAATGACCATTTTGCAAAATTCTGTCTTAAAGAATTTTCTTCTTGAATATGGTCAACAAATGTGAATTTTATAACTCTTCTGAGTTTATTTTATATAATGATCTTTAACTTTTATGGGGTGCCTGGGTGGCTCAGTCAGTGGAACATGTGACTCTTGATCTTGGGGTTGTGAGTGAGCCCCATGTTGGATGTGGAGATTACTTTAAAATACTACAAAATAATTTTAAAAAGTTTTATGGAAAGTCGCCTTCTTAGAAGCAGTTTAAGAAACATTCAAGTTGGCAAAAAGATCTATTGAAGGATTGACTCACAAGAAGAATGTTTCTCAAAACAATTTTTTGGCAAGTCTGTAAATTTAGAAACTTGAGGTTAATCAGTGTTTTGTGTTGTTTTTTTTTTAAACCAAACAGGCTTTCCCTCTCTGGCAAACTAGCTTTTAACAAAGTGCCTAATTGAACTAGAATGTGTTAAATAGAGAATGTTGTACTGAAAGTTTCTCACCCAGCAGACTAACTTCATTTCATATAAACATCAAATACATGGTTTGTCCTAAGGCCACCTTTCGTACCTTACCTAAAAACATCATTAACGTTGTTCGGGCAAAAGCGGTCATGGCCATCCCTGCCATGGTGGTAAAGATTCCAATGAAGGCCATGTGGATGTCTTCCATACAGTAAGAAAAAAGCCATATTCCTAGGAAACTACTGAAAAAGGTGATGCTACCCAGTGCTGATCCATAACCTATAAAGACTTCATTCCAGCACAGTGGTGAATCCAATTCATAAAGGATAAAAATGGGGGAAACGCCAATTATCACGAAAAAATAAGTGATCATTGTAAAAAGTAACAAACACAGAAAATACCGCCGCCTACTGGAAGCATTTTTAAAAAGCATGTAAGTTCGGTAAAATAGGTTTTTAAAGCTTTCACTACACGATGTGGAAACGTTCGGAGATGACGACTCTTTCAGCGAATCACCAAGAAAAAATAAAACGTAAATCAAGTTAACAGCAAGAGCCACAGTAATAATGAAAAAGGACCACACAAAACCTAGTTCTCTGATAAAATAGCCAGAAGACAGTCCTGTTAATCCAGTGACAAGTCCAAGTATGAAGTCAATTATAGCGATTCGAATTGTTCTTTGTTTCTGTTCTACACATTGGTCAACTATGTAGGCAAAACAGGCCCCTAAAAATGTGGTATAATTGCCACACAGCGCACCAATAAAGGCAGACGCAATCAAAAGCTGGAATGGAAAAGTGAAGTAGGAGAGCACACAGAGCCAAACGCTGGTTGCAAGAGCACCAACGGAAGACAAAATCAGCGGGAACTTCCGTCCCTGGTGATCACTGTGAGACAGAAGTAGGAACGTGGACACCAGGCCAGGAATTAACCCACTTATGTCCATCTGCAGATTAAAGAGAGACACTTTCTTCTGAACCTCCTGCAAAGAAACAAAAAGAAGACGATGTGTTTATAGAGATATAGACAACATGCATGAAAATATCACAGCGCATGCTTTGCTTTCTTCCAGTATGTCGCCAATAAGGAATCTCTGGGGCATGGTTTTGATACAGCCTGAATCTTCTTCCAGTTCACAAAGCAAAAATCAAGAAGTGATACAGGAGTCAAAGCTCAGTCATAATATTCAAGTACTGTGGTGGGGACATTCACTCGCAAAAAGAAAATTGTGTACTGCAGTGTGTCTGTCTTGTATAGAAGATCCACAGACCCCAAGACTTCTGGGACTGGTCATATACTGATTACTCTTCCTTCTCTGAACAGCTAGCATGGAGATCATGACTACTGTTGTGAAGCAAGAGCAGTGCCCTTTCCCATGACAGATCTTTCTGTCTACTTAAAGGGGAATGAATATCACATGTAAATGTCATATTTGATAGACCTTTATTTAGGAAGCACTCAGTTGCTTTTTTTCACACGTGTCTCCACAAATAAGTTTCTTCTAGTCTATTTCTTTACTTACTGAAAAATAAGATAGGGGCCCCTGGGTGGCTCAGTTGAGTGTCTGACTTTGGCTCAGGTCATAATCTCCCGTTTTGTGAGTTCCAGCCCAGAGTCGGGCTCATTACTCTCGTCCAGTCAGTGCAGAGCCGCTTCAGATCCTCTGTCCCCCCTCTCCCTCTCCCTCCCTCATAGGTGCTCTCCCCCCAAATAAATCATATTAAAAAAAAATAAGATAAAACCCAAAGAGAGGCTTTACATTGACAAAGATGGTAGGTAGCATGCCATGAACTGAGGGGTAAGGTAAACCCAGCTTCCCTGAGGACCAACACGACCGGGTACACACACAGACTGGAGGAGGTTGCAATTACTAGTTGTTTGATGGAAAGAATTTGGGGTGGTTTAAAAGCACTTTCTGTCTGCCACCTCTCCCTGTATTTTCCAAATCTTATATAAAGAGTACATACCATTTTTATAATAGGGATTACTAAACTGATTTTTATTTTTTTTATTTAAATAATTTTTATTTAAATACATTTATTTTACTTAAAATTATTTATTTTATTTAAATAAATTTATTTTTATGTTTTTTATTTATTTTGAGAGACAGAGAGAGACAGCACAAGCAGGGGAGGGTCAGAGAGAGAGGAAGGTACAGAATCCAAAGCAGGCTCCAGGCTCTGAGCTGTCAGCACAGAGCCCAATATGGGGCTCGAACCCACGAACTGTGAGATCATGACCTGAGCGGAAGCTGGTCGCTTAACTGACTGAGCCACCCAGGTGCCCCTAAACTCATTTTTTTTTAAATTTTTTTTCCCATAATATTTTATTGTCAAATTGTTTTCCATACAATACCCAGTGCTCTTCCCCTTAAGTGCCCTCCACCATCACCACCACCTCTTTTCCCCCCTCCTCTTTCCCCTTCAACCCTCAGTTCATTCTCAGCATTCAATAGTCTCTCAAGTTTTGCATCCCTCTCTCTCCCCAATAAACTCATTTTTAAAAATAGATTTATTCATGTAACATTTAGAAAGTGCCCTAAAACAACTGATGAACCACAAAAAAATCAAATACTGAAATTAATGATTTTTTTAAGAGTGAGCCTGTGTTTATTTTATTTTAAATATTTATTTTTGAGACACAGAGAGAGAGAGAGCAAGACAGAGCATGAGTGGGTGAGGGGCAGAGAGAGAGGGAGACACAGAATCTGAAGCAGGCTCCAGGCTCTGAGCTGTCAGCACAGAGCCTGAACCCACAAACCGTTGAGATCATGACCTGAGCCGAAGTCGGACACTTAACCAACTGAACCCCCAGGCACCCCATGTGTTTATTTTTATAAATTCATCTAATGCAAGTAATTTCATGTAAGCAGGAAACATTCTAGTCTCCAAGCTCAAAACTTCAGTCATCTTTGTTTCTGGCCTTTCCCTTCACACATGCCCATCAACACCCAGTGCTTCTCATGACCTCTCCCTCTTTCCAGTCCCATCACGACCCTGGAAGCACAGGGCTAACAGTTCTCACCAGAACTACCCTGGCACCTTGTTCTCTCTCTCTCTTCACTTCAGTCTGTGACGCCGCCACCTCACTTTGCAGATCACACACCCTAACAGTGGGAGCAGCTTGCCAAACTCTAGTGGCATGGCTCTCACTTGTTTATTAGCCCTCTGTCTGCTAGAGGAAGTTCACACTTTCTGTGTCTGCTATGTAAGCCCACCCAGATGCAGACCAAGCCCACTCTTCAGTATCATCTCCACTCACTCCCCAGAGTTACAGCCACAGTCCATAGTCAAGTCCATCTTGGATGTGCTTGAAATGCCCAAACACATGCCATCCCTCCTGTTGCTGCACCTTCTCTTATGGCCATTATCATTCTTCAGTTGTACTTCTTTTCTGTAATGATCAAGAGCTCTGCAGTCAAATCAATCTAGATTCAGACATAGTTCTTTACATAGCAACTAGAGTGATCTTTTTTTTTTTAATGTTTTATTTATTTTTGAGAGAGAGACAGCGTGAGAAGGGGAGGGGCAGAGAGAGAGGGAGACACAGAATCTGAAGCAGGCTCCAGGCTCTGAGCTGTCAGCACAGAGCCCGATGCAGGGCTTGAACCCACGAACCATGAGATCATGACCTAAGCTGAAGTCTGATGCTTAACTGATTGAGCCACCCAGGCGCCCCTGGAGTGATCTTTAAAAGCACACATCAACCACCTCATGTCACTCCTCTACTCAAAATCCCCCAGTGGCTCTCCTGACAGTGGAAAAGAATCTTTGTCATGGCATGGGCGGCCAGACACGATGACGTCTCTGATTTCATCTCTACCTCTTCACTCCCCTCCGCCACATGCCATTCCTCAAACACTCCACGCTCGTTCACTTTCTCTGTGCTTGCTGTTCACACAGCTCACTTCCTCAATTCAAAAGTCACCTCCTCAGAAGTCTTCTGTGACCAATACAGAGCAACCCTTCACCCTCCATGCCTTTATCTGGCTATAGTTTTCTTTAGACACTTGCTCCACCTCCACGGGGTGGGCTCCTTTGGCGGAGCTGCTCACGGTGTGCAGTGCCGTCTCCACTACAACCTAATCTGGGAGGGCCGAACCGGTCTTCTTTACCACAGTGTCACCGAGCCAAACAAAGTGCTTCACAGGGTGCTGCCGAGATACTAGTTGTCCCAGCGAATGAGCAAATAAAACAGGCCTGGCCACTTGCCAGCTGCGAGGGATTCTGATCGAATTACTCATCCCTGTGGCTTCATCTGACGAGAGGAGGGTGACAGGGATCCCTATCTTGCAGGCTGTTGTGAGAGTGACATTTAAAGGCAGTGTCACTATAAGGCACACCGCACAGATCCTGTTATGTGTTAGTGCTTAATCGACTCTGCTTGTTTCATTTTCACTGGGTCAGGCTTCTTGTGCACTTCGTTGTAGCTCTATGATTATAAAAGCTGTCAAATAAAGATTTACTGAATAAAGAAGTAAATCAAACGAGTAATCAGCGTCTCAACAAGATGTACCAGTTTGGGATTCCTCCTCCCATTCCCACCCCTCCCCCACACCTGAACTTTGTGTCTTCTGTCATTCCTAACCCAGCCTTTTACACACACTACTCTCCTCCTCTGTAATCTGTAATTATATATTAGATATCATTATAATATATTATATTATAATTATATATTAGATAAGGGTAGATGGGAGAAATCAGAGTAAAAAGTGCCATTTCCTGTACAAGACTGAATGGGTTGCCTGGGGGAGCTCAGTCCGTTAGGCGTCCAACTATTGATTTCAGCTCAGGTCA
>NC_043703.1:70758901-70778319 GCF_006229205.1 Suricata suricatta | reverse complement strand
ATATGAGGAATCATTCTTGAAGTCAGGAGACAAAGCCACGAGGTGAGACCCTTGGCCCTTCTATTTTTATGACCCCACTCTAGGCCAGAATCTTGATGTCTGCATGACTTCTCAGCAATTATCAGTTCCAAGAAAATTTCTCCCATCGAAATGAGGAACAGCAGAAGGTGTGTCCAAAGGCCAGGCCTCAGCCCAGCAAGGTTATACCTGACACCTGGGGGCCACCTCCAGGAGTGCTGGAGCCTTCCTTCTGGGCCCTTTGCCATTTCTTCCAGGCCTCAGGCTAATCTCCCAGTCACACCTGAATTCCCTTCTCCTGAGGAGACCATCTTAGAGCTGACCAGGCAGGTGACTTGAATTCCTCCAGACTCTTCCTGTCCTTTGGGTGGGGAGGCGCTGCCACTCTTTGGCCATCACAAAATATCCCGCAGCGGAACGGTTCAAAGTTTAGAACTGTGGTCTGTTTCAGAGGCTTTCCGAGGGGAAAAATTCCAAATCTGAGCTCTATCTCCTTTGCAGCTGGGCGTTGGTAGATTTTTGCTAAAAACTGTCTGAGGGAGGAGAATGGTGATGTACCTCCTGTTCTCAGTGCATAAAAAATTGGGGAAGGAGGCCGGAGAGGGAGAAGGAAGGGTTCTGTAATATCTGGCTCAACATTTTCAGTGTCCTCAGAACCAAAATGCGTGCTCTCCTCCACAGGTAACCTCACACACCCGCTCCTCAGCACCTGGGAGTCACAGCTGATCTGCCAACCCCAAATGATGAATGACAAATGCTGCCCCCTGTTCCCTACAAGTCCATGAAGGACACTGGCCCCAGGGTCCGCAGTCTTCAGTGACGGGCTACTAAAGGGGTCACTGAAAACTGGGTCATGTACAGGCAGAAGGGGGGCGGGGAGGAAGCAAGCCAGGGAAAAGCAGAAACACTCTTTCACCCCACTGGGACCACTGAGTACTCATTCCAAC
Source organism: Suricata suricatta (assembly GCF_006229205.1). Lineage (NCBI taxonomy): Eukaryota > Metazoa > Chordata > Mammalia > Carnivora > Herpestidae > Suricata > Suricata suricatta. The sequence continues at coordinate 70,777,354 of NC_043703.1, read as the reverse complement.
TTTCAGGCTTTGGGATGGTGCAGGGGGGAAGGAAAGAGCTCCTGGGAAGGTGAGATTAGGTTGAAATTTTCTGAGAAAGAAGAAGCACAGAAAAAAGAAAGGGCTTTTGCTTAGAAGAGGCAGATTAGGGGCGCCTAGGTGGCTCAGTTGGTAATTGACTTGGCTCAGGTCATGATCTCACCCAATCGATCGACTGATAGTGGATTCGATCCTGGCTTTGAGCAAGTATCAAGTGCTGTGCTCACAGCTCAGAGCCTGGAGCTGGCTTCGGATTCTGTGTCTCTCTTTCTCTCTGCCCCTCCCCCGCCCATACTCTGTCTCTCTGTCTCTCTGTCTCTCTCTCTCAAAAATAAACATTAAAAATTAAAAAAAAAAGGCAGATGAAAGGTGTCAGGAAACTTCAAGCAGGAGAACTGAATAAACGCTCTTGACTTGGAATTTCCGAGTGTTTAAGGTGACCCTTAGGAGATCACTGTACAATGAGTGCAATGCCCTCTTTCATCAAAAACCCCATTACACATTCCCCTTGTATTACATTTTAGGAATATTTTAATTGCTTACCTCCTGGAATGCAAAAATCGGGCTGCTTTTATTTTTTCCACACTCAGAAATATTGCTATCAGATACAAAACTGTAGTTGCTCGTTTCTTCCCATATTCTCCTATACACATACTGTGTGGTGAGTGGAGCAGTCAAGGTCATTGCAAATGCACTAAGGCAAATGGCAGGTTCTACAAAGAAAATCTTCATTTTGCCTGGGTAGGTAGCTGAATTCTGTTAAAAATAATGGGGAAGTTAGAGTTTTGTGGAGTAACGGGAAAACTGAGGAACAGAAAGCAGTAAGCACTTCCTAAGAAATTAATTTTCGTTTTGGAGTAGGGTAAATAAGCAGTATACCCATGACTGTCGCAGTAAACCGGTGACTGACGTACTTCTTATTTTTAAGAGTAAGCATGACCTTTTAGGGCTCAAGCCGCGTTAAAATCATTTTAGTAAACTGTCACCCATTTTCGTTTGGAATAATCTCACCACAGTCCCCACACTGTATATACTGCCAACCGGTTTTCAAAAGGGAAACAATGAGGTTCCTCTGGGAACGCGACAATTGCGCAACTGTTTGTTATTGTTATTTTGCTGCTCGTTAACGAGGACAGGAAGGGGGACTTTAAAAAGCAGCTTCCAATCGTAAAGGGATTTTTTTTCTCCTTTAAACTCACCCCAAGGTTACAGTCTTCCTGCCTGGCTAGGCGCAGATCTGATCATGTTCGGGGCCGGAATCCCTGGGGGTTGTCTTCTTCTTGTTGGGGAGGGGGCGTGCCCTGCGCTCCCCGGGCGCCTGCCGAGCAGCAAATGCTCCCGAGGCTGGGGCGGCCCGGGACGCGCCGGGACACCGACCGCGGTCAAGGTCGGGGGCCGGGTCTGTCTGCGCAGGCCGCCGCGCAGGGACGCGGAGGGGAATTTCCGTTGAATTCGACCAAAGGCACCTGTCGGGGGAAACTCAAGCTCTTATTTTAAAGCAAACCAACAAAGCGCACTCGGGTGTCCCGAGTGACGACAGCGACAGGTCACTGCACTGTCCCCGCTCGGCTCCTCGGTGGCCCCGCGGACTCGGCCCCAGGGAGGTGCGGGAGGCGCCGGAGCCCCGGGCGGCTGCCCCCTGCGCGGTCGGCAGCCTGTCCGCGGGTCGGAGGGTGGGTGTGCGGGCCCGCTGCCCGTCCGGCTCCCGGCAGAGACCTATCCCCGGGCCGCGGAGCACCCCAGTCCGCCGAGAGGGCGGGGCCGCTGGCTGCCGGAGTCGCCGCCGGCGTTTCTGTCACCATCCTGCCCGTTTCCTCTGCGATTGGGCCCCGTGGCTGGCGCTCGCGCGGGGATTGGTCCGCTCGACGTCACTCTCGTGAGCCCGCCCGCGGAGGCCCCGGCTAAACCCGGCGCCGAGCGCAGGCAGCGCAGATGTCTCGCTCCAGGGCCCTGCGGTGGGAGATTTCCGAGTCTGAACATCGTTTTTCACGGAAGCAAAAATAACGTGTCTGGGCTGCGGTTCCCTGTAGCATTCGGGTCGGCAGGGCAAGTGCCCTAAGAAACGCAGAAAAGGGGGACCGGGTAGGGGGCGCCCGTGGAGGGAAAGAGGGTGCTCCTGGCAAAGGGTCTGAAATGTGGTCTCTGGCTCTTGCTGGTGGTGTGACCTTGGGCAAATTATTTAATTTCTATGAACTTCCTTTCTTTGCCGAGTGGGCATAACAGTCCTACAGGATTGTTCTAATGAACCCTCTACAGGTATATACTGTGTCACCCTGGAACAAAGGAGGGACTGTACCAGTGCCTTCCAACAAGCCTGCCTGGACCACACCCGAAGTTGGGGTTATGACTTCTTGTAAGGAGGAGGAAAGCATAAATGGGGAGCAGTGAGGTATCTAGTAGAAGTGTTAGACTTTGTTATGGGATTTGGGTGTATGTGATTGTGGGAAGGGTTCATGAAAGCAAGGCCTCCCACTGTACTGGATGCTGTCAGGAAGTAGGGGTAATTCTATGATTGGGTGTCTTAATTCTTAGTAAGAAGGTGTGAATGTAAGTGGAGATTAAAGCTGTAATTGATAAAGACATTTTTTTGGTTTAGACAATGTTTGTGTCCTGTGTTTCGACAAGACTGTGGAGTGGTCTGGTTTTTGTCTTGACCATGATCATAGAATGGCCTTGTCTGATGCTATTCTGTGAAATTGTTATTATTCCACAGAACATGGTCCAGATGAGCTCATAGCAACATCAAGGTCAGTACCTAGATGTCCAAGCTGCTTGCTCTTCCTCAGTGCTCAATAAGTGACAGTTAGTTAAATCATGGAATGTTGAGTCAGAAGTCTTAGAACCCTACTTATAACTTTGCTATTGAAGTGCTACGTATAACTTTGGACTTGCCGCCTACCTTACTTTTCAGCTTCTTCGAACAAGTGTTTATGAGGCATTTGTGATGTGTCTCAAAAAATGGAGCTTGGATGTTGGTTGGAAAGAAGGTGTACAAAAATGAACAGGACACAGTTTCCTAAGAAGAAAGATCTTATTTTTAAAAATTTTTTATGTTTATTTATTTATTTTTGAGAGACAGAGAGAGACAGCATGAACAGGTGAGGGTCAGAGAGAGAGGGAGACACAGAATCCAAAGTAGGCTCCAGGCTCTGAGCTAGCAGGCAGCACAGAACCCAATGTGGGGCTCAAACCCACGAACCATGAGATCATGACCTGAGCCAAAGCCGGACACTTAACCAACTGAGCCACCCAGGCGCCCCAGAAAGATCTTATTTTAAAATGACAGTACACTGTACCGAATGCTGAATTAGAGACATCTTAGAAGTGGGATGGGAAGTGAGAGCAGCCAACTGACCAGGGAATGTTGGTGTGGAAGGGGGAGGTAGAGATCTGAGATCACTTCCCAAGAACACAAGGAAGAAGAAATGAAATAATCTTTGAAGAATGCTTTTGAGAATTGTAAAGAATGGCATAATGTTATTCTCACTAAAATAACATCTGTTTTTTAAAGTTTATTTATTTTGAGAGAGAGAGTGTGTGCACGTGCATAGGGGAAGGGCAGATAGAGAGAGGAAGAGAGAGAATCCCAAGCAGGCTCCACACTATCAGTGCAGAACCTGATGCAGGACTAATTCCCATGAGTAATAAAATCATGACCTGAGTCAAAATCAAGAGTTGGATGCTCAACCAACTGAGCCTTCCAGGTGCCCCAATAACATCTATTACTGTGTTAGGTACGTATACTTTCTACACTTTCTAAATCTACTTTTATACCAGTTTTAGCTGGCTTTGACCCTCTCGTTGAGATAGGAGTAAAATAATCACTTCATGTTCTTGGCCCCTGTAAAATCAAGAAGTCAAGGCCATACCCTACATCTCAGTATCTTTAAACAGCAAAAGTTTATTTATCTCTTGATCTACCTGTCCATCACGTCACTGGAGAGCTTAACTCTCTTTCATTTTTACTCACAGACACAGAATAATGAAGCCATCATCTGAATGTTATCACTGGCATTTAGGCGGAGAAAACAGAATATGGTGAGTCTGACACCAGCTTTTAAATGTTCCCCCTTTGAAATGATACATACCACTTCTGCTCACATTTCATTGACCAAAATGAGCCACAGAGCCACATGAAAAAATGAAATCCTACACGTGCTCAGAAAGAGGAAGAAATGTCAGCAAATTGCTCTAATGACTTCCATGTCCCCAAGGCCATGATTTCTCGCAAAGATCAAGAGAAAAGAAAAGGCATTTAAGAGATGCTATTTCTTGTGGGCATAACAGTTAGCATCCAGTGTACTTCCATGCTTTGGTGTTCCTGGTCTTCTACATGGAGAAAGCCAGGCCTTTTTAATTTCCTCTCCACCGTGTATCTCTATGTGATAGTAATCATTGTGCAGTCTTCCCCCTGCCAACCAATATTAAGTGCTTGAGTATGTATGAAATTAAAGAAGCCTTAACCAACTGTCAATTGCAATCTGTCACTGTACTAGGGCTTGTCGATGGGACAAAAAAAGTTAACACACCACAATTCATTATCAAAGAAACGTCCATTTACTTTTTAGGCAAAGATAAAAATCTATGAAAGGAGCAAAAATGATTTCCAAAATGAAGTCTCTGGATGTCATCGCAGACCAGAAACTGTCATTCACCTACTGCAATTGTTGCTCCTCACAGGTTCTAATTCAAACCTTCTTCCCTTAAAGATGGAAATCAAAAGGAAAGTGTGGGCACGAAGAGAGGAGTGCCCATCCACAGGCCATAATCTCCCTGGCAGTGTTTCTGACACATGGGTCAACAGGTCCTCAGGAGGACTTTGAGTTTTCATGGTTTCAGTTCAGTGACCCAGAAATTTTAATATAAGCATATCCTGAGATTGTATTGCCACTTGCTATCACCTGTGTTTGCATTTCTGTTTATGATACATTGGTGCTAAGTAGAGGTACTTTAATAATGTCAGACTAAAGAGAAAAGTAGACGAAATATATAAATGATCTTCCCTAGCTAAGTGACGACAGTGTCCTATCGCGGTGTTCGAATGTTTTCAGAACACTCCAGGAAGAAGTGTAGGAGACTGGAATCACTACCTGACATCTGAATAGACATACTGAACTCAAAAGAACCCACGCTGTACAGGGCAGTGCCATAGTCAAGTGGCAAAGACAAAACACAATATAGTAGTGACTGGATTTTGTTGATGTCAAGAGGAAGTGGCTTTTTTGTTTCTGATAAAATCAGCAGAATAAGATGTGATGAAAAGACCTTAGTTATACCAATTACTACTTTTAGCAAGTGATGGTCAATACTGGGCTGATAAGAGTCTAATTATACAACTCCAAACACAAATTGTTGAAAGGGAATGTTATCTGATCATATGCCCTGAATCAGTAGTATGCCAAAATAGGCCTTTATCTGTCTGAGAAATTCATAACCTGACTTCAGGCTTTGGCTTTCTTGACCTCTCTTACCTTGAACGCTGGTGAACAAATTCCTTCTTGAAATGTTTCCTCTCTTAGGAGTCCTTGACACGACTCTATCTTTCTTCTACTTGAAGAGCTCCTTCTCCATTTCCTTGGTGGGCTTGCTTCCCAAACAGCACTATTCCTCCTGTTCCTTCTCGGTAGTCTTCCTCTTCTCAGTCAATCACATCCTCCCTTGTGACTCAACTACCAATACAGCCATCACTTCCAAATCTCGAGCTCATCTGCTACTCTTGAACTTCCAGAGCTTCCACCTGAGTATTTTAAAAAGCCACTGCATGAATGTCCCAAACAGATATTCTCTTCTTGTAAGTCTTGCAGAGGACCAAGGATTCTCCTAGTAAATCAGAAATCCTGGCTCTTTCCCTGTGAGGTTTTATATTACTGTAACCCTTCTGATGTGCTGGGATGGTCCTACATAAGTTAAGGGGTCAGAAAAGTACAATAATGGCACTTAAGAAGAAATCCACCATCATGGCAGTAGTGGTGGTGATGGTAGAGGTGGAGTGAAAGGGCTGGGCTGGTAAACCAGGTCAACACCAGGGTCTGTCTTGTCTTAGGGGAAGGTCTGTTGGGTACAAAGTGATGACGTTTCACCCTGTCCTGACCCACCATCTTATACCTTGGGGTTCCTTAAGAGAAATAGTTGATCATTGGTACCTGAAAATATTTGTCCCTAGAATTGTAATTGGGAACCCAGTCTCCTGTAGTGTGGAGTAACCATCAGTAACCTTCCTCCCTCCAGCTCGTGCAGCACTATCTGCAGTGGGTTAGGCCTCCAACCTTTAGACATGAGAGCTGGACTTCCTGTTTTCTGTACCAGCCTCACAAAAGCAGAAGTGAGAACCTTAGGCAGTCAGACCTCACTTCTCAATTTCTTTTCTGCATAACAGAAATAAACAAGATTGACTCATTTGGACAATGTGAGGACTGAAGTGATCTTACTTTCTGAGGAAGGGAGGGCTCAGAGAATGATGAATGGACTTCTCATAATCAGGATGGAAGCTTAAATTTGTTCTATTTGTGTAGTAACTTAAGTATGGCTTTATTTTCAACCACAGCAGGTGAAATCGGATATATATGAAAGGTCCTGGAACAGGTGAGTATTCAGTGATATTTGGATTTGAATCAAAATCTTGTTTAATAAGACATACATACTACTGTGTTTGAGAAATTACAGAGAAGAACCTGGTCATGGCTTCAAGTCGGCATATCCTTTTGTGACTCCTTTGGTGACAGAGCAGTGGTCATCTTCCTTTCTTAAGGAGCCAGTACCCTTACAGTGTGGTTGGATATCAGAAGGATTTGGAGTCCACAGAGTCAGTTAAATGCATGCACATGGGATCCCACAATATAGACCACATTTATAGGATTAGTCTCCTCCTTCCATGTTCCTTACCCCAGGCCACCATAGTCTCTCACTTGCATGGCTGCCAGTTTCTTACTTGGGTGCTGCTTCTATTCTTTATTCTACAACAGCAGCAAAGCATAACCATTTTATATAGATGTAGGATCATATCATTCTCTTGCCTGAAACCCATTGGCTTCTCCATTGAATTCTGAATAAAAATCAACCTCCTTGCTGTGGCCCGAAAGACCCCAAACTATCTGGCTACTATCTCCCACTCACCTCTCAACTCCCTCCCACCATCAGACTTGCCACACTTCTCCTTTAGGTGTTAGCTTCCTTTAGGTGTCAACTTGAATGTCACCTTAGAGAAGTTTTTTCTGAGCATTTTGCCAAACTAGCAAATATGTTCTCTTCTGCTGTTCTCTAATTCAACAGCTTCTTATTTAAGACTTCACATTCAATATTAATTTGTTTATTTGTATGTTTCCTCGCCACCTTTTTTTTTTGTCATCTATTCCCTGCACTAGAATTGTAAGCACAGAACCATGGCTGACTCCGGCAGGATTGTCCACATCTACAGCAGTGGTTAGAACTCAATAAATCTTTGTTAAATGAATGAAATGAGATGATTTTGTTTAGTGCTTCCAAGTTAAGGAATTGTGCACAAAACCTGCCCTTGTGAACTACAGAGGATAACTATATAGTAAGGGACTAAGTTTATGACTACGTGTATTCTTGCTAAATGACTTAAAAAGAAATATGTACCAGAGTATTCAGCAAACTATGCTTACAAACAGTATTCTAACATTCTAGGTGATAATGACAGAAATGAAAAGTTTTTATTCATAAAACCAGTTTAAAATATGTATCTTCAAAACTATAATTTTATCTGAAATGTTTTTCTTTACCAGAAAAAGAGCAAAACAATGTTCAGTCTCACTAGTAATCAGATAAACATGCATTAGGATAACAATGTAGGTGTCATCTTCCGCATTCAAAATAGGCAAAGCTTTTGTTTTTAAGACAATTTATTTGGCCTGTCTGAGGCAAAATGAACACACTGTCATGTACTGCCAGTGAAAAGTCAGCTGACAAAAGTTTTCTCAGAAAAATAATTTAACAATATGCACTAAAATCATTAATGCTTTGGATCCACGTTGTCTTCCCGACAAGTCCTACCGGTAAAATAAAAATGAATTGACAGAAAACTTCAGCCACTTGGATTTTTTACAGGGTTGTTTGTAACTTGAAAAGTCCTAAATATATAACACTATGTAACTATAACTGTGTTGTATGAATAGAATAATAGAGTAATAGTGCATATATAATTTGCATATTTAGAAAGGCTACTATACTCTCTTTTCACAGAATATTTAATTACATGGAAAAAATTTTTCATACTATGACATTGAGACAAAAAGGAAATAAAAAGTATACTACAATTTTATTTTTAAAAAGTGTAAGTTAATCATATGAATGCAGAGATAAAAAGCTCATAAGATAACATAACAAATGTTAATAGCAATTATCTTTGAGTGATGGAATTACTAACAATTTTTATTGTATGTTAAATACCATAGTATGATTTTCTGTATTCTCCATATTTTTAACAATGAACATATATTAGTTTATAATTAGAAAAAATATTTATTTAAAAAGAAATGAGAGAGGGAAATGATAAAAAAAATATGCAAAATCATCCATATTAGTTACAAAGCTTTAGGGGAAAAAAAAGAAACCCTTGGAACTTCTCAAAGATTGATTCTTTTCCAAGTAGCACTACAAGCTTCAACGTTGAGTCAGCAGCCACATGACAAACTGACATCCTTGGCCTGTCCCAGGTGGCCCAAGATAAGACAGGATGGAAGTCAACTCCTGACAATCAAGAGTTCTTTCTCTGGAAGGGTGGCTGGAGAACGGAGAAATGGCTGTTCTGAAGGGACGGAGGAGGCAGCGTGACCTGTGGGCCGTGTGGCCCAGCCTCTTTAAAACCAGGCTCGCACAACAGCGGAGACGCGAAGAACATACAACCCTCTAGTTCCGTAAGAAGCAGGAAGGAATAATTGTGTTATTCTTCCCACGCTGTATTTGCTGTTTGATAGGGAAAGGAGCCTCCTTGGAATGCCAGCCTTGTGGCTGCCAGCTCTTCCTCCATTATTTATTTATTTATTTATTTTTAACAGAAAATGAATAGTGTTTTTAAGGAGAAGTGTAAGAAGGCAATTAAGAGGTTTAAGAGGGGGTTTTAAGCAGGAGAGCTTCTTCCCTATCCCTGTGCCCCAGAAGGTGACGTGTCGTCTCTTATCTTGCCACTCCCATGGCACTCCGTTTCTACTGCTGTGACCTCCAGGCTGCTGCACTCCCTGAGGTTAAGAAAACAGGGCAGTCACACCATCTTGGCTGACTCCAATGGGGTGCTACACCCCTGGGTATCTTTAAATGAAAGGAGATATAACTTGTCTTGTCACATTCACACCAATCATGAAGCATTGGATTATGGTTGATTTTATTTCTATCCCTCCCCCCACCAACTCTGATAATAGATTGGTGAAATACAGAAAACCTTCCGGTCATCAGAGCAAAATTTCCAAGTATGCAGAACGTAACTAAGCAGAACTCTCCATTAATGTTTTTTTTTTCTTTTTAATTTTCCTTCCCCAAATATCTGCTTTCCCACTGAATTCCCTGTCTAGTTACACTTCTCACCCCAGCCAGCCCCTGGTTTGCTCCCCGACTCCTCTCTAATACCTTCTCTCCGCAGTGTTCAGACCTGCTTACTGTGCTGTGTTCATTTACCAGGAATGCACTGCGGGGCTCTGGTCTCAGCTCCACTGTGTAAAGAACTTACAAGTCAGCACTCTCACCTCAGAGCAAAAAGAGCTGAACAAGCTGAAAATCAATATGTTCTCCTGAACCCATCAGAGACTGAGGTCCCAGGGCAGACCTGCTTCCCATGATCTCAGCCAATATGTCCTTACCTGTTCAGAAGATGCTAGAGCCACATGCTGGTGAGAACACTTAGATGACGGTTTTGATAAGTTGCTGGAGGCTGAGTGTAGACTAGCCTGAGAGTAAGAAACTCCTGGGGTCTGCCTTCTTTTCTGGGGTTTTATCCAGGAACCTCCGCAGACTTTCCACGATGAAGAGCCAAGAGTGACCCCCAGGTGGCTGTGGCAGAGCGTGGGGAATATTTACTATTCAAAAATATGTCTACAGTATTCTTGTAACAAAGGCCTACTTGCTAAGGGGAAGGACTGCTCTACCTGGGGAAGGGCATTTCCTCGTCTCCAGCCCGCTCTAGCCTTCCTATCTCTCCTGAAGGAAGGGGAAAAAAAGGCTAATAAATACTTGTGAGGGTCTCAGCCCAGGAAGACAGGCCCACTAAAAGACATATTTAATTATAAGCTTGCATCAGAACGCTTCCCCTGGCCCACACTTTCCCAGCAAAGCTCCAGTAAAATAGCGGTGGGTTGTAACTTAAAGAGATGGAAAGCACAGGCCCTATTTACTTGAGGCCCCTGGCCCCTGAAACTTCAGAGATTAGAGACAGCCTAAAACCCTAGCTACATTAGAACAGAAGCTCATACTAAGGGACTGTCTACATCAGGTCCTACTGCATGACACGTCACGTCTGGTTTTCAGCAAAAAATTGCAACGCATGGTCAAAGGCAAGCAAAACCGCAATCTGAGTAGCATCAGCACCAGGTGCTGGTATGACAGAGATTTGGGAATTATTGGGTAAGCAATTTAACATAGCTATGAGAATTATTTTAAGAGCTATTTTGGGAAAAGTGGACTGCCTGCAAGAACAGTTGAGTCAGGTAAGCAGAAGATGGAAACTTTAAGAAAGAAAGCAGTAAAAGGCAGCGCTAGAAGTCAGAAACAGTGTAATAGAAATGAAGGGTGCATTTGATGTGCCCTGTGGTGGATTGGACGTGGCCAAGAAAAGAACCATTATGCTTGAAGACAGATCAAAATGTCTTGAGTGCTTCTGTGTGCCTGACACTGTGTTGGGCCATTGTGAACGAGATGGGTGACCTGGGCCCTTCTAGAAGTGCCTTCCTGCAAGCAGAGGATTCAGAATACATCCATCCATCTCACATCTGTCCTGTCCTTCCCATCTTTGCTATCACTACCATCCCTATCCTGAACTTTGCCTATTTGAAATCTCCCAGGTGACTCTTAACACTTTCACATCTGGTCTTCCTACTTTCCAGTGCTGCCCCATTCCAATGAGTTCTTGGCACTGTTACTGGAAAAATCAATCTCAGATATATACTGGCTGCTTTCTTTCTGCTATAGTGGTTATAGGTTGCTGTCTGGAAAAATTCTGAATCCCTAAGCGAGACATGCAGCATTGACTTCAACCTAGTTCTATAGCTTCAACTTTTACTAGACACACCGAACTCTGGTTCAGTGACTTAATGTTCTGATCTGCTGAATTCCTTCTACTAATGGAATGTCTGTCCCCTTTCCTGTTCCACCTTGCGTAGGCATCTAATTTATCCTTCAAGACATAGTTTAGGAATCGTTGGCCACAGGAAGCCTTCCTTCCTCTCTTAGCATATCAGTTAGGTACCTTTTCTGTTTATCATAGCAGTTATCACTCTGTATCATAACCATCTGTTTTCCTGACTCTTCTGCCCTGGATTAGGCTGTGGTTCTTTAGGGGTACGAGTCATGTTTAATAGACAATGTTTTCCAGACACCGAGTACTTTGGCAATTAAAGGCAACCAGTACATGCTTGATGGATAAATAAATGAATGTACAGATGAATGCAGAAGGTTTACAGTAGGAGAGAAATAGGTAAATGTAAGAAACCAAACTACAACAGGCATTTGGCTTAAAAGCTAACTTCCAGGGTGTCATAGTTAGGGTTTGTGGTTACAAATAACAGGAGTTGACTCTGGTTCATTTAAACAGAGTTGGAATTTTCTAGAGGAGTATTAGATAACTCATAGAATTAATAGGAAGGTAGGAGAGTCATGGAAAAGACATAGCCAAGAACTTGGCATAGGAATGGTCTGCTGAGAATTGAGGCTGGTGTAGCTGTCTTGGCACATTTGCTACACTGCTTCTCTACTACCACAGCCACTGCTGAGAATCACATTTGGTCACTTAGTCCCTCGTTTCAAGATTCAAAATCTCAGAGGGAGACTCTGACTTGTCTTGCTTGGGTGAGGTGTCTGTGATGTAGTTGCTGGGGGTGCATTAGGAAATAGCTTTTCTTCAGTTTCATAGGAATGGTGTTCACATGCTAAGTAGCCAAAGTGACAAAATGGCAACTGTGCAGATCTTCCTGAAGAGCTGTGTGTCTGTTTCCTAGGGCTGTCATAATGAAGGACTACAAACTGGATGACTTACAACAACAAAAATTTATTTCCTCACTGTTCTAGAGGCTAGAATTATGAAATCAAGGTGTCAGCATGGTTGATTCCTTCTGGAGAGAATGCCTTTGTTTTAGCTTCTGGTGGTTACTGGTAATTCTTGGCATTGTGGCTTACAGATGCATCACTGCAAGAACATGAAGTGGTGTTTTCCCTTTGTGACTGTGTTTCTGTACCTCCTCTTCTTATAAGGACACCAGCCATATTGGATTTTGGGGGCACTTACTCCAACATGACCTCTGCAGTGACACTATTTCCAAATAAGGTTACATTCTGATGTACTAGGGAGTCATGACTTCAACATGTCTTTTTGGAGGACACAGTTCAACCACAACATCCTACACCTTCTGCTTCAATGTTTTCCTTCTATTCCATGGTTTCCCAAGAGCAGCGAAGGGAGAGTCTACTGCCCCAAGTGTAGATAGGGGGTACATTGTGAAGGATATAAAGATATAATAAAAATGACCAAAAGATGGTTGCTTTTTATTATCAACTTGGTCCAGCAGTTCTAAACAACATCAGCGGTAAAATACTTTTCTCTCCCAAATCTGTGTGTTGGCTGTAAATAATTTTTGTATGTGATAAAAATATGTCCACAGATTCTTCAATAATCCTTCCTTTGACATGTGGAGCCCACTTCTTCTCTCCTGAATGTGGGCAGGACTTAACATTTTTGTTTGGTTCATACATGGTGTATTTACAGAGTTTGAAATCTATTTTTATTTTTTAAAAAATCTATCTTTAAATGGAAATGTATTCTTTTTTATTTTTTGCTATTTTATTTTTTAGTTTTTATATATAATTTATTGTCAAGTTAGCTAACATACAGTGAGTGTATACAGTGTGCTCTTAGTTTTGGGGGTAGATTCCCCTGAGTCATCACTTACCTACAGGACCCAGTACTCATCCCAACAAGTGCCCTCCTCAATGCCCAACAACCATTTCCTCTCTCCCTTGCCTTCCCCCCACCAACCCTCAGTTTTTTTCTCTGTATTTAAGAGTCGCTTATGGTTTGCTTCCCTCCCTCTCTGTTTGAAACTACTTTTTCCCCTTCCCTTCCCCCATGGTCTTCTGTTAAGTTTCTGAAGTTCCATATATGAGTGAAAGCATGATATCTGTCTTTCTCTGACTCATTTCACTTAGCATAATATCCTCCAGTTCCATCTACGTTGTTGCAAATGGCAGGATTTTATTATTTCTCATCATCAAGTAGTATTCTATTGTATATATAAACCATATCTTCTCTATAGCCATTCATCTGTTGATGGACATTATTTAGGCTCTTTCCATAATTTGGCTATTGGTGAAAGCACTGATAAACATTTGGGTACATGTGTCCCTATGAATCAGCACTCTATCCTTTGGATAAATTCTTAGTAGCGCTATTGCTGGGTCATAGGGTAGTTCTATTTTTAATTTTTTGAGGAACCTCAACACTGTTTTTCAGAGTGGCTGCACCAGTTTGCATTCCTCCCAACATTTCAAGAGGGTTCCTGTTTCTCCACATCCTCGCCAGCATGTGTTCTTTCCTGAGTTGTTAATTTTAACCACTCTGACTAGTATGAGGTGGTATCTCAGTGTGATTTTGATTTGTATTTCCTTGATGATGAGTGATGTTGAGAATCTTTTCATGTTTCTGTTGGCCATCTAGATGTTTTCTTTGGAAACATGTTATTCAATAAACATGTTTATTCTGCCCATTTCTTCATGGGAGTATTTGTTTTTCGGAAGTTGAGTTTGGTAAGTTCTTTATAGTTTTTGGTTACTAACCCTTTTTCTGATATGTCATTTGCAAATATCTTCTCCCATTCCATCAGTTGCCTTTTAGTTTTGTTGATTGTTTCCTTTGCAGTGCAGAAGCTTTTTATCTTGATGAGGTCCTAATCATTCATTTTTGCTTTTATTTCCCTTGCCTTCAGAGATATGTCAAGGAAAGAAATTGCTGTGGCTGAGGGTAAAGAGGTTGTTGCCTGTTTTCTCCTCTAGGATTTTGATGGTTTCCTGTCTCACATTTAAGTCTTTCATCTATTTTGAGTTTATTTTTGTGTACAGTGTAAGAAAGTGGTCCAGTTTCATTCTTCTGCATGTTGCTATTTAGTTCTCCCAGCACCATTTACTAAAGAGACTGTCTTTTTTCCATTGGATGCTCATTCCTGCTTTGTCAAGGATTAGTTGGCCATACCTTTGTGGGTCTAGTTCCAGGTTCTCTATTCTATTCTATTGGTCTATGTGTCTGTTCTTGTGCAGATACCATACTGTCTTGATGATTGCAGGTTTGTAGTAGAGGCTGAAGTCTGGATAGTGATGCTTCTTGCTTTGATTTTCTATTACCATGTAACTTTGGCAATTTGGGGTCTTTTGTGATGCCATACAAATTTTATGATTGTTTGTTCTAGCTTTGAGAACAATGCTGGTGCAATTTTGACTGGAATTGCATTGAATGTATAGATTGGTTTGGGTAGTATTGACATTTTAACAATATTTTTCTTCCAATCTATGAGCATGGAATATTTTTCCATTTCTTTGTGTCTTTTTCAATTTCCTTCATAAGTTTTCCATAGTTTTCAGCATACAGATCTTTTACATCTTTGGTTAAGTTTATTCCTAGGCATTTTATAGTTCTTGGTACAATTGTAAATGATATCAATTCATTGATTTCTCTTTCTGTTGCTTCATTATTAATGTATAGAAATGCAACTGATTTCTGTACATTGATTTTGCACCCTGAGACTTTGCTGAATCCATCAGTTCTAGCAGCTTTTTGAAGGAGTTTTTTGGGTTTTCCATGTAGGGTATCATGTCATCTGTGAAGAGTGAAAGTTTGATTTCTTCTTCGCCAATTTGGATACCTTTTATTTCATTTTGTTGTCTGATTGCTGAGGCTAGGACTTGCAGCACTATGTTAAACAACAGTGGTGAGAGTGAACATCCCTGTTGTGTTCTTGATCTCTTGGGGAAAGCTCTCAGTTTTTCCCCATTGAATATGATATTAGCTGTGGGCCTTTCATATATGGCTTTTAGATGTTGAGGTATGTTCCTTCTATCCTGACTTTCTTGCGGGTTTTTATTAAGAAAGGATGCTGTATTTTGTCAAATGCTTTTTCTGCATCTATTGAAAGAATCACATGGTTCTTTCCTGTATTCTATTAATGTGATGTATCATATTGAATGATTTGTGAATATTGAACCAGCCTGCAGCCCAGGAATGAATCCCACCTGATTGTGGTGAATAATTATTTTGATATGCTGTTGAATTTGATTTGCTAGTATCTTGTTGAGAATTTCTGCATCCATATTCATGAGGAATATTGGCCTGTAATTCTCCTTTTCTGTGGAGTCTGTCTGGTTTGGGAATCAGGGTAACACTAGCTTCATAGAGTGAGTCCAAAAGGTTTACTTCTGTTTCTATTTTTTGGAACAGCTTGAGAAGGATAGCTATTAACTCTGATTTAAATGTCTGGTAGAATTTCCCAGGGAAGCCATCTGGCCCAGGACTCTTATTTGTTGGGAGACTTTTAATAACTGATTCAAATTTTTCACTGGTTATGAGTATGTTCAAATTTTCTATTTATTGCCATTTGAATTTTTATATTGTGTGGGTGTCTAGAAATTTGCCCATTTCCTCCAGGTTGTCCAGTTTGTTGGCATATAACTTTTCACAGTAGTCTCTGATAATTGTTTATCTGTGGTATTGGTTGTGATCTGTCCTTTTTCATTCATGATTTTATCTGTTTGGGTCCTCTTCCTTTTCTTTTTGAGCAATTTGGGTAGGGGTTTATCAATTTTATTTATTTTTTAAAAAAACCAGCTCTTGGATTCATTGATCTGTTCTGTTTTTTGGGGGGGATTCTATATTGTTTATTTCTGCTCTAATCTTTATTATTTCTCTTCTTCTTCTGGCTTTGGGGTTTTTTTTTTTTTGTTTGTTTGTTTGTTTTTTGTTTTTTTTGCTGTTCTGCTTCTAGTTCCATTAGGTGTGCTCTTAGATTTTGTATTTGGGATTTTTCTTGTTTCTTGAGATAGGCCTGGGTTGCGATGTATTTTCCTCTTAGGGCTGTCTTTGCTGCATCCCAAAGAGTTTGGACTGTTGTGTTTTCATTTTCATTTGCTTCCATATATTTTTAAATTTCTTCTTTAATTGTCTGGTTGATCCATTAATTCTTTAGTAGGATGTTCTTTAACCTCCTTGAATTTGGAGGCTGTCCAATTTTTTTCTTGTGGTTGATTTCAAGTTTCATAGATTTGTGATCAGAAAAATGCATGGGATGATCTCAATCCTTTTATACTTATTGAGGGCTGTTTTGTGACCCAGTATGTGATTTACCTTGGAGAATGTTCCAAGATATGCACTCAAAAAGAATGTGTATTTTGCTGCTTTAGGATGAAAAGTTCTGAATATATCTGTCAAGTCCATCTGGTCCAATGTACCATTTGAGGCCATTGTTTCTTTAGTGATTTTTTGCCTAGATGATCTGTCCTTTGCTGTAAATGGAGTATTAAAGTCCCCTGCAATTACTGTACTCTTATCAATAAGATTGCTTATGTTTGTGATTAATTGATTTATGTATTTGGGTGCTTTTAAGTTGGGAGCATAAACATTTACGATTGTTAGCTCTTCTTGATGGATGGACCCCATAATTATGATATAATGTCCTTCTTCATTTCTTGCTACAGCCTTTAGTCTAAAATCTAGTTTGTCTGATATAAATATGGCTACTCTAGCTTTCTTTTGACATCCAGTAGCATGATAGAAGGTTCTCCATCCCCTCACTTCTAATCTGAAGGTGTCCTCAAGTCTAAGATGAGTCTCTTATAGATGGCACATAGATGGAACTTGTTTTTTTAATCCATTTTATGTCTTTTGATTGGAACATTTAGTCCATTTACATTCAGAGTGATTACTGAAACATATGGATTTAGTGTGTTATTTGTAGGTTTCATCCTTGTGGTGATGTCTCTGGTCCTTTGTAGTCTTTGCAGCATTCCGCTCACAGAGTCTCCCTTAGAATCTCTTGCAGGGCTGGTTTAGTGGTCATGAACTCCTTTGGTTTTGTTTGTCTGGGAAATCCTTCATCTCTCCTTCTATTCTGAATGACAGCTTTGCTGAATAAAGGATTCTTGGCTCCATATTTTTCCTTTTCAGAACATTGAATATTTCCTACCATTCCTTTCTGGCCTGCCAAGTTTCAGTGGACAGGTCTTCTACTACCCTTATGTGTATGTGTCTACCCTTGTAGGTTAAGGGTCATTTGTCCCTAGCTGCTTTCAGAATTCTCTCTTTATCTTTGTATTTTGCAAGTTTCACTATGATATGCCATGGAGAAGATCTATTCCTCTTAAATCTGAAGGGAGTTCTCTGTGCCTCCTGGACTCAGATGTCTTGTTTCCTTCCCCAGATTAGGGGAGTTCTCAGCTATAATTTGTTCAAGTAAATTTTCTGTCTCTTTCTCTCTCTTCTTATCTGGAACTCCTATGATATGGATATTATTATGTTTCATTGAATTACTTAGTTCTCTAATTCTCCCTCATGGTCTAGTATTTTCTTATCTCTCTTTTTCTTGGATTCATACTTTCCCATAGTTTTATCTTTTGTTCCACTCAATCTCCCCTCTGCCTCCTCCATCCTTGCTGTCACTGCATCTAGTTTATTTTGCATCTCATTTTACAGCATTTCTTAAGTCGTTGTGACTATTTCTTAGTTCCTTGATCTCTGCAGCAATACATTCTCTGCTGTCTTCTACACTTTTTTCAAGTCCAGCTATTAATCTTATAACTATTATTCTAAATTCTTACTCAGTTCTATTGTTTATCTGTGTTGAGTAATTCTCTAGCTGTCATTCCTTCCTCGAATTTCTTTTGAGGATAATTCTTTTATTTCATCATATTGGCTAGCTTTCTGTCCCTTATGTGTTTTAATAGCTTGTTGTGAGTCCTGCACCTGCAGGCACTACTATATTAAAAAGGGGTCATATGCTGCTCAGGGCCTGGCCCTTCAGGAGGTGGGTTTGGAGTGTGTTTTGTGCTCTCTGTTGTTGTGACTCTGGTTGCTTTATCTCCCAACTCATAGTGGTGGTTTGGACCCTCCACCAGGTGTGCTTTGATTTGTTCAGTGAAGTATCCCTGGAAAAAATTTAAATAAGGAGGGGGCATGGAAGATGCCTTATGCCATATAAAGAAAGAAATGACAGGGGCAGGGAAAAGGAAAAGAAAAAA
>NC_043703.1:70690118-70758801 GCF_006229205.1 Suricata suricatta | reverse complement strand
ACACACACACACACACACACACACACACACACCTAAAAGAAGAATTGACCAAGAATCATATCAGAGAATGCAAAACCACTGGACCGATATCTAATTGTGCTTGGAACCAGTGGCCGCGCTCGTCTGGCGGAGGGGCTCTCTGGTTGGTCAGCATCAATCCTGCTCTGGTAGATACACAGTTACCAGGCATGGAGGGGTGTGGTTTGGTGTAGATGGGTCCTGCCTCCTCCTACCTCCTCTGGGCCTCTTGTCCCCTCTCTGAAACCCCACCTTGTTGGTAATGGGGAGAAAAATGGTGACACTCCAGCCTTGGGTCCCCGGACTGGGTGTCACAAACCACTCTGTTCAAGCTGTCCTCACAGTGCCAAAGTCTCCTGCACCTCCCAGGCACTCATCTGTGATTCAAACCCCTATGTCTTTTTTTTTAATTTTTTAAAATGTTTTATTTATTTTTGATACAGACAGAGACAGAGCATGAGAGGGGGAGGGGCAGAGAGAGAAGGAGACACAGAACCGGAAGCAGGCTCCAGGCTCTGAGCTAGCTGTCAGCACAGAGCCTGACGCGGGGCTTGAACCCACAAACGTGAGATCTGACCTGAGCTGAAGTCGGAGGCTTAACCAACTGAGCCACCCAGGTGCCCCCAAACCCCTGTGTCTTAAAGGATCCCACTCCATGCATCCTGGTTCCCAGGGTAGCGCCTCTCTGCCCAGCCTGCCGACAAAGGGCCTGTGGGTGGTGAGGGTCCTGCAGGGTCTTTTGCCTTGGAATGACTATTTGCCTTCTTCCCACAGCACTCAAGGGAGAGAATTGCTCTCTCCAACTGCACCTGAGAGCTAGCTACCAAGCCTGGTGAGGCTGCCCTCCCTAGGTACATGAACAGGGCAGCCAGCCCCAGTCCGGAGAAAGCCCCGCAGTTAGAAATTGGATCTTCCTCCATTTTTCTTGATCCCCGTCCGTGGTTTTCTCTTGTCTGAATACAACCCTTCACTTCCACAGCCTCTCTTTCTTTTCCTTTTGTCTGTCCACAGAAGGGGACTCCTCCTCTCTGTGCCTACACCACCCTTTCTGTCTCTCCCAGTTTGCAGGCACGCACCTATGGCCTGTTGTGGTGTCCCCGTGGGCCCCTGGAGATGTTTCTGTCACTCTGTAGCTCAGGTTCCTGGAGTTCCAAGTCTTCTGGCCTCAATACTGCTGTGTTTGAGGGATGAGAGAACTTTGTCTCCCTACTTCTCTGCCATGTTGACTCCTCTAAAAACCTTTTGCTAGTTGTTGTAAAACCAAATAAGGAATCAAGCAAAAAAACCCTTATAATTAAGTATAAAAATAAAATTAGTTTTGGTAATTCCTGAAAATAATTTTGTTTACAGTTAAGGAAAGAGGAAAAAGTGACCTGTCATAGTTAAGTATGCTAGGTATTTTGGTACTACTTTTATGGCATTTGACACTGAGACTCAGAATTCTCCAAGGTAGCATAAGTTCTCCGTTGTGTAAAGAAGACTGCATTTTCTTTATCATGGCTTTAAAAAAAATTTTTTTAAGTTTTTAATTTATTTTTGAGAGACAGTGTGAGCAGGGGAGGGTCAGAGAGAGAGGGAGACGCAGAATCTGAAGCAGGTTCCAGGCTCTGAGTGGTCATCACAGAGCCCAATGCAGGGCTCAAACCCACAAACCGTGAGATCATGACCTGAGCCAAAGCCGGACACTTAACCAACTGAGCCACCTAGGCACCCCTATCATGGCTTTTTTTTGATGTCAGTGAGTTGGATCCTATGAAGAGTGAAGTCATATCTCTACTTAAGCTGATGAAAAGTTTATCAAATAAATTTAACAAAGTGTTCCTGTGTATCCACTGTGTGCTTGGAATACATCTGTGAACAAAACAGGCCCTTGCCTTGCTAGTGGAGGGAGACAGCAAACATGAACTGTATATAGTAGGTTAGAAGTGGGGGGAAACAATAGGGTAGGAGGGAGAGCTGGGCATACTGAGGTAGAGTGGAGCTGGGCAGGTTGTAAGGTTGTGCAGGTGGATGGGGGCAGGGCTCGCTAAGAAGAAAGACAGGACCGGAGACTTAGAGGAAGGGAGGAAGTTTGCCATGTGGGTAGCTGGAGAATATTCCCACAAAGGGACCATATAAGGCAAGGGCCTGCATGGATGCGTACCTAGCCTGTTGCAGGAGTGACACGGAGGCCGTGGGAGTAGAAGGAGATGGGAGCTGAGGCTGCCCCTGGGGTGGGATGTACCTTGAGTGAGGCAGCTCTCTTCGGAAGGAGAAAGCCTGAACTGCCAACATGCCAGCAGCTGGGTAGAGAAGGCTACACGCCTGAAGGGGTTCCCAGTAGCCCCCACAGAGTAGGATTTACAGGGCTTGAGTCATTTCATGTGGACAAGGTTTTAAGGGGGAATCCTATATTCTATGTGGAAAACCCAAGAAACTCCACCAAAACGCTGCTAGAACTGATACATGAATTCAGCAAAGTTGTAGGATATAAAATCAATGTACAGAAATCAGTTGCATTTCTATATACCAATAATGAAACAACAGAAAGAGAAATCAAGGAATTGATTCTATTTACAATTGTGCCAAAAATCATAAGATACCTTGGAATAAACCTAACCAAAGAGGCAAAAGGTCTATATGTTGAAAACTATAGAAAGCTTGTGAAAGAAATTAAAGAAGACACAAAGAGATGGTAAACATTCCATGCTCATGGACTAGAAGAACAAATATTGTTAAAATAAATAAACTACCCAAAGCAATCTACACATTCAATGCAATTCCTATCAAAATAATACCAGCATTCTTCACAAGCGAGAACAAACAATTCTAAAATCTGTATGGAACCACAAAAGAACCCACATAGCCAAGGAAATCTTGAAAAAGAAAACCAAAGCTGGAGGCATCACAATTCTGGACTTCAAGCTGTTTTACAAAGCTGTAATCATCAAGACAGTATGGTACCAGCACAAAAAAAGACACATAGGTCAATGGAACAGAACCAAAAATGGACCCACAAATATATGGCCAACCAGTCTTTAACAAAACAGGAAAGAATATGCAATGGAAAAAAGACAGTCTCTTCAGCAAGTGGAGCTGGGAAAATTGGACTGCAACATGCAGAAGAATGAAACTGGACTACTTTCTTACACCATACACAAAACTAAATTTAAAATGGAGGAAAGACCTAAATGTATGACAGGAAACCATCAAAATCCTAGAGGAAAAAACAGGCAGCAACTTCTTACTAGACATGTCTCCAGAGGCAATGGAAACAAAAGCAAAAATGAACTATTGGGACCTCATTAAGATAAAAAGGTTCTGCATGATTAAGGGAACAATCAACAAAATTAAAAGGCAACTGACAGAATGGGAAAAGATATTTGCAAATGTCATATCAGATACAGAGTTTATTATCCAAAATCTATAAAGAATTTATCAAATGTAACACCCAAAAAGCAAAAATCCAGTAGAGAAATGGGCAGAAGACATGAATGGACACTTTTCGAAAGAAGACATCCAGATGGCAAACAGACACATGAAAGAGATGCTTACCATCACTCATCATTAGGGAAATACAAATCAATACCACGGTGAGATACCACCTCACATCTGTCACAATGCCTAAAATTAACAACTCAGGCCACAACAGATACTGGCAAGGATGCAGAGAAAGGCCAACACTTTTGCACTGTTGGTGGCAATGCAAACTGGTATAGCCACTCTGATAAAAAGAGTATGGAGGGTCCTCAAAAAATTAAAAATAGAACTACCCTGTGACCCACCAATTATACTACTAGGTATTTATCCAAAGGGTAAAAAAATGCTGATTTGAAGGGGCACTTGCACCCCAATATATACAGCAGCACTATCAACAATAGTCAAATTATGGAAAGAGTCCAAATACCCATTAACTGATGAATGGATAAAGAAGATATGATATGTATATATGATGCTAAGCAAAATAAGTTAGAGAAAGATGAATATTATACGATTTTACTTATTATGTGGAATTTAAGGACCAAAACAGATGAAAATAGGGAAGGGAAAGAAAAATAAGATAAAAAAAAAAACCCAGAGAGAAAGACAAACCATAAGAGACCCTTAAACACAGAGAACAAATTGAGGGTTTCTGGAGGGGAGGTGGTGGGAGTATGGGTCAAATGGAGGATGGGCATTAAGGAGGGTGTTTGTTGTGATGAGCACTGGGTGTTATATGTAAGTGATGAATCGCTAAATTCTACTCCTGAAACCAGTGCTACCTTATACCTTAACTAATTTGGATTAAAAAAAAAAAAACGAAGTTGGGAGAATCCCAGGTTAGTGTATTGGGAGCTATCCATGTAATCCCAAGGCACTTGTTTGACTGACAGTGAGAGCATGCAGAGACACAAAATTGTCATACAGCAGGTTTGCATAGATCAGACCAAGACAGGGACTAAAGATGACTTTAAATGAAATGAACGTCATGCACCAAGGAAACTACAAAAAGCTTGAAGTATTTGCTGGCTACTTTTTTTTCCCTATGTCTGGGAACCATGACTGGATAGTAAGCTATTAAGTGAGAAAGAAGTGGATCTCACCCTCTTTTTGTGTGTATATTAGTGTGCTCAGGCTGCCATAGGAATATCCTACAGACTGGGAGCCTTATGCTGCAGACATTTATCTTCTCACAGTTCTGAAGGCTGCAAGGTCAAGATCAGTGTATCAGCAGGTTTGGTCTCTGCTGAGACCCCTCTGAGTGGCTTGTGGACACTCTCTTCTCCCTGGGTCCTCACACGGTCTTTCCCCTGAATGGCAATATCATTAGTGTTTCTTCCTCTTTTTACAAGGACGCCAGTCATATTGGATTAGGGTCTCATCCTTATGACCTTGTTTAACTTTAATTACCCCCTAAAACTCCCTATCCCCCAACCATCACATTGGGGGTTAGGGCTTCACGTGTGAATGTGAGGGGAGCACACTTCAGTCCACAGCTGTATCATAGTAGCTAGTGTTGCTTTAGGCATTTAGAGCCAGAACATTTTGGAGTTAAATGGGTTGTGAGAAGTATTCAATTTTAACTTCCTCTCAAAGTCAGAATCCCTGGCAAACAGTTCCCTGGGGAACTGAACTTTTCTGATATATAGGGTTAATAATATACAGAAAATAAAAGTTAAGGGAGAGGTGTGTAGGCAGGCATTTTGAATTCCAAGGTAAATTTGTTTGTAGTAATAAAAGAGATCTGTAGGAGGAAGCAATGATAATGAACGTAGAAATGATAACACTTTATAAAAGCAGGGCCCAGAAACGTAAGTGTATCCCCTGAGTTTGGGGCAAGGATCCGGGGGCTGTCTAATGTCCTACCCTGGCTTCCCCAGGGAGGTGCCCACCGCCCGCAGGGAGGGTGTGGGGTACCTCAGTAGCAGAGATGGGGATCAGGAATAATGTGCAATGATTCTGTCATGATTATGAGGATGATGGCCATACGTTTTCTCTGCCGAATATGGACGTTGCTCTGAGTGACAGGGACCCCAGACAACAGGTGCACACCAAGAACCCGGGACCGTGGTCTCTAATACTTACAGGACTTTTGCCAGGGGGGCTCAGTGGATAAGCCTGGATGTGGGCCCTGGGAATGTATGATCCTCCCTGACCTCTGAGAAGTGACCCAACACGTGAAATTCCATAACGCATCCCATTCTCCTGGGCCAGGCTAGGGTCCACAAAAGTTAATGAGGGACACTTTGAAACGTCAATCTCTGTATTACTGTGGAAACCCCAGAAAGGCCACAAAGTGCCTGTCCCCTTTCTTTAACTTCCACACATTGATTTTTAATTCTTTCTCAGCTTTCAGATGTGGACTTTAACCTTACAATAGTAAAAATTCAGTACTTGACAATACTGTGGACTCGTAGAATTGAAACCTGTGCCTTGGCAGTAGGTTATGCAAAGTGTCATTTCCTCACAAAACAAAACCTAGAGTCTGGAAAACAGAACTAGGAGAGTATCATATTAAATGTTTAACAATTTTTTGAAATGTAATCTCTACGCCTAAAATGAGGCTTGAACTCATGACCCTAAGATCAAGAGTCGCCTGCTTCACCTAGTGAGCCAGCCAAGTGCCCCTCATATTAAATGTTAATAATCAGGGGTGCCTGCATGGCTTAGTCAGTTAAGCGGCCGACTTCAGTTCAGGTCCTGATCTCGCAGTTCATGGGTTTGAGCCCTACATCAGGCTCTGTGCTCACAGCTCAGAGCCTGGAGCCTGCTTCGGATTCTTTGTCTCCCTCTCTCTGACCCTCCCCTGCTCATCCTCTGTGTGTGTCTCTCTCTCAAAAATAAATAAAACGTTAACAGATTTTTAAATGTTAATAATCAGCACAAGGGTGGCAAAAGCCATGCACTAAATCCTGCATTTGCTAAAACAGCTTCTTTGGCAGGTGAGAACAGAGGTAATACTCTACAATTGAGCAACTGTCAGATGATTAGAGGCCAAAAGTCCGAATTAGAACATGTTATCAGCAGACTGTGCATTTTGAAAACCTGGGAAAGGGAGGCTGCTAAAGATGGATTCCTACCTCAGTCCACACCCCTCCCCACCACATTTTTTTAACCTTGCTGTTAGAGCTTGCATCTTGTTTATATGTTCATCCTCTTCCATAAAAGCTGTAGGGTGGGCCCTCTGTCCCAAGTGCCAACAACTGAATCATTATTGAACGAATTCAGTTACTTTCCTTCCCTGTAATTCCCTTAGTCATGGGGGTGTGATGTAATCCTGACCCGTGAAGTGTTCGAAGTCAGCTCGGATGATTCAGTGTTAAAAAGGGTGACATGGAAACATGCCCTCTCTTTTCTGCCTCTGGAGATTGTGTGGTTGTGAAACCTGGAGCAGCTGCAGCCATATTGTGATCATGAGGAGATCTGGTGGAGGACAAACAAGTTGCTGAGGATGGAGGCCAAGGTAGAAAGGTGGGAAGTATTGAGATACCTGAATGAAGTGTTGAGTTGCTGAACTGTGCAACAGCGGGGCAGCCTTTCCCGTGGACGTGGCTTATGTCTTGAAACCCAGCAGTGTAGTTGGTTTACAATTTATATCTGATACATTTCTAAAAGTTCGTGCAGGTCTATTTCTGCTCTTTCTTGCTTCCGCTGGCCCTTTCTCACAGAACCTTGTTTCCTGATTTGCCGTTTAACTCTGTGCAGAGGCCATGGCTCTTAGAAAAATGACATCTAGGGCTTCCGGGAGGTTGGGATAGAAGTGCTTCCTCCTTAGAGGATTTACATTTGCTTCTGCCAGAGGCCTGGGGGCTCTACTGGTCAGTGACACCTTAAACCCGATTCCTGGCTTGAGCATCCAGAAGGGAGCTAGGCCTGCAGCTCTGCCCAAGGCAACAAGGGTGAGGCTGCAGTCAAGACCCCTCCTCCTTTCTCTTTCTTCTTTTTCTTTCCTCTTTCGTAGTCAGTACCCAGCAAACTTCTTTGAGGTCCCCTAGGATCTTAGGGGATGAGGGGGTTTGTTTCTACTTCACACTGACCTTGACAGAGGACCCTTTGGATTATCAGCCCAGAGGCACCTCAGTAAGACCCCTGCCTAGGCGTTGATTACTCCCTCTCCCTCGGGGAGGCCTTGGGACCCAGGCTCTGGTGCCCTGGGGCAAAGTGGCCGAGCATTCCTTCTCTTTCTGGATTCAGACTTTGCCTCAACTTTGGCCCAAGCATTTGGCACTAATTTATCAGTTTTTTCATTTTTCCTGGTGATGCTCTTCATATTTCATCTAGCAACATACTCTTTTCATGGAGAGGGTTACTCTCCCCCTGTACTAGTTTTATGTGAGAAAGTACATTCATTACTGTTTCAGTCACTTGGGTCAGGAGTTTCTGTTACTTTCAGGCAACTGAGTTTGCTCGGGGCACCTCACCACATTCTGTTGTAAGGACACAGGTCTGAATCAAACTGACTCTGACCTTGGAGGCCTAGGTGTCAGCTTCTCAGAATCATTAGACAATAGAAGGGCACACATTGCCCAGGGAAGGAGGGACCACCCTTGTAACACCCAATCAGGAAAGGCCAGTGAACACTTTTAACATTTCTAAGGGCAGGCCTAAAGATATACCCTACGTGAGGCTCCTGGGTCCAGTCTGTAATTGGTTAAAGTTACTGTCAATGATATTATGCTATAATGATTGGACTCCTGTACCTGTGTCACAATTTCCTGTAACTCCCCCTTTCCAAAAACGGCCCTACCCCCCCTCTGTTTGGGGCTCTCAGCGCGGATCCACTGCACTGGTAAAGTCTGTGAGCCTGAGCTTAGGTCCGGCCAGCCTAAACCCGTAATAAAGCCCTTTGCTTTTGCATGCGTGACTCGGTTTTGGGGGATGATAAAGAAAACTTGGGTATAACACTGTAAGATTTAATAGATGGAGGCAGAGACGAGAGGAAAGGAAGAGACCAAGTTATGGAGCCAAGAGAGCCTTTATTGGGATCTGTGATTTCCAGGCGAGGTTCTGTGACTCCGGGAGTGGGGAGGAGTCAGGGAAGTCACGCCTGGTACGGGAGGGCAAGATGTTTTGTGGGTGCAAGAGTTCCGGGTTTGATCTTGGGTGGGCAGATAGCCAAGTAAGGGCATCTTTGGACTGTGGCAGGATGGGATTGGCTGTTTCCTTTTGGCGGGGTGAGGGGATACTGGAATTCCATGGTAGGCTATATTTCAAGTGGTGTGAGACATTCCAGATCAGAGAGTGGGGGTCGTTGGTGCCTGGTTGGTGCCTGGAACTATTCTCTGACCCACAGTAAAATGGCCGCTTGGTCGCCCTCCTAAGGTAACTCTTACATTCTGGAGAAAATTCTGCCAGGACGTCTGAAAGAAGCCCGAAGCCTTTAATTGTAAGGTTTGGGATCCACAGACTCAGTAAAGACTTCTTGGTTATTCTGGAAAAACCTGTATAGGAGAACAAAATGGACTTATAAAGGAGATGTTGCACAAATACGACAACAAAAAAGAAAAGTAACATTTATTATGGAGGACCAATAGCTATTCAACTCTTTAGCTTTATCATCTCTGGGCTAAAATTCTGGTTCCTTAGGTTAAACAATGAGATTATGTTACTTAAGATGTGCAGATAATGCAGCAGAATTGAGAGGGAGAGCAAAGGGAAGGAGGAGGGGAAGAGGAGAGAGTGAAAGGAGGGGGGAGGAGAGGAAATAAGGGGAGAGAGAGGAGGCTGGAGAGATCTGATCTCTCCTGTTCCCACCTGGGACAAATTCACAGAAAAGCAGTCACCTCCATGTCCTCTGCTGTGTTGGGCCAGTCCGTGCACACTGTGCCCTGAGTCCCGAGGTCTTGGGAAGTTTCCTCACTGGGGCCCAGTCATAGCTGTGACTGCCAAGTTTACACACAGTGTGGTTTACATTGGGCTTTGTTTTCAAGCTGGAAGCTCTAAATTATATTTAGAGCCACGTAGGTCTAGTGACTATAAAACCAATTTTAGCTAGACAGGATATCTTAGAAAGAACACCAGGAAGCCAGGATCTCGGGTCCACCTTGGTTTTCACGTTGCCTTCTAGATCTTGAGGGAATCTTGACTTTTCTGAGCCTCTAGGCCCCTGGCGTTTCAAAAGGGGTTTGACGAAATGATCTTTAAGATTCAGATGCTGACATACTGCTTTATGAATCCAAATTCATTTGAGATTTTAAAGCCTGGATTTGATAGCAAGTTACCAAGTTGATTTAATACAGTCCTCGTCCTTGTTGTAGCCATCCCGGTCCTCATGGGCCATTGCACTGTCACGGGCCTTTGCTGCAGAGGGTGCCGTGGGGTTCAGCCCGGCCCCTACAAGACCCAGCCCCAGCCACTGAGTCGCCTGCTCAGACCCTGCCTCAAGTGAAGGGAGCTGCCTCATCCAACAGGACATTCCTTCCTGGGGAACAGCTTGTATCCAAACACTGGCCTAGTGGGTCCGTTTGGTGGCCCTAACAAAGTACCACAAACTGGGGGGCTTAATAAACAATGGACATTCTATTTTCTTACTTGGAGGCTGGAAGTCCAAGATCAAGGTGCCAATGGGGTTGTTGGTTTTTTCTGAGACCCATTTTTATGGCTTATGGATGGATGTCTCCTTGCTGTGTCCTCCCATGGCCTTTTCTCCAACTGCCCATCCCTGGTGTCTCTTTCTCTTCCTTCCCCCACCCCCCAGTAGTTATTGAGCTCCTACTATATGCCGAGCACTGTGCCCGAACTTAGGGACACAGCAGTGTGGAGGAGGGACAGATAAGGGCCAGGCTCTCACAGAGCTTCTGTTCTGGTTGGTGTTGCTTTACAGGCAGGGTGCAGGGGTGCAAAGAACCTGGCTCTGAGGGCCCCCAAACAGACCAGGTTCAGCCACTCACCGCTGAAGGCAATGGGTGCCAATGGGGTTGTCTGAAGGCAGGGAGGGGAGTGGTGGTGAAAGAAGACAGGAGTTTATTTCAGTGAGGCCAACACCAGGAAGATAACAGATTAGTGTCTCAAAGACTGTCTCCAAAGTGCTGAAAATCCTTCCTGGTTTATGTAAGGAGAATGTGGGACGGTGGGCAGTGGGTACAGGCAGGTGGGCAGTGAAAGTCCGATAGGTCCTTGTCCTGGGGTCAGTCACATGGAGGCTGCTGGCTCAGGGCAGTCATGTTGCTTGAGGAGCATTTTCAGTTCCCATGGCGGATGCTTTGTCCCCTGGGTCTATTGCCTGAGTTATGAGAGAAGCTGGAAAGAACTTAATCAATTAGAAAGTACAAGGGTGTCTGGGTGCCTCAGTCAGTTAAACATCCAACTCTTGGTTTTGGCTCAGGTCATGATCTCACAATTTTGTGTGATCCAGCCCCACATTGGGTTCTGGGCTGACAGCACGAATCCTGCTTGGGATTCTCTCTCTGCCCCTCCCCTACTCACGCTGTCTCTGTCTCTCTCGAAATAAATAAACTTAAAAAAAAAGGAAACAAAGTACAAATGGAGGTAAAAATGGAGATAGTTGAAGTCCTCTTCCAGTTTTGTTAGGAATTTTTTTAATTGGAGTATAGTTGACATACAATATCCTATTAATTTCAGTTGTATATGATAGTGATATGATACACAATAAGTGTAGTTACCATTTATCACCATCAAACTTATTACAATATTATCAACCATGTTCTCTATGTGGTATATTACATCCCAGTGACTTATTTATCATATAACTGGAAGTTTGTACCTCTTAATCCTATTCACTGATTTTGCCTGCCCCCCACCACTACCCTCTCTGTAATCAATGGTTTGTTTCTGGTATCTATGATTCTGTTTCTGTTTTATTTATTTATTTTTTGTTGTTTTGTTTTTGTTTATTTACATTCTTCATATAAGAGAAAACATATGGTATTTGTTTTTCTCTGTCCAGCTTATTTCACTTAGCATGATACCCTCTAGGTCCACCCATGTTGTTGCAAGTGGCAAGATTTCATTTATATTCATGGCTGAGTAATATTTCTATTGCATCTTCTTCATCCATTCATCTATATTTTTAAAGTTTATTTATTTTGAGAAAGAGAGAAAGAATGAGTGGGAGAGGGGCAGAGAGGAGAGAGAATCCTAAGCAGCCTCCATGCTGTCAACACAGGGCCTGATGTGGGGCTCGATCCTGTAAACTGTGAGATCTGTGGAGAAAGAAAAAGTCAGACGCATAGCTGACTGAGACACTGAGGAACCGCTATCCATTCATCTGTTGATAGACACTTACGTTGCTTCTCAATTTCAGCTATAAATCTTAAGGGAATTTAGGTTTGATATATCTCTTTGAATTGGTGTTTATGTTTTCTTTGGATACCTACCCAGGAGTGGAATTGCTGGTAGTTCTAGTTTTAATTTTTTGAGGAACTTCCATACTGTTTTCCACCATGGCTGCACTGATTTATTTTCCCACCAACAGTGCATGAGGGCTCCCTTTTCTCCTCCTGCTCACCAATATTTGTTATTTTTTGTCTTTTTGATACTAGCTAATCTGACAGGTGTGAGGTGATACTTCATTTTGGTTTCCATGTGCATTTCCTTGACTGTTAGTAATGCTGAACATCATGTGCCTGAGGGCCATGTGTACGTCTTCTTTGGAAAACACGTCCATTCATATCTGCTGCCCATCTTATCATCAGGGTGTTTGCTTTTTTGATATTAAGTTGTATACTTTTTTTATTTCGGTCAGAATTTATTTCTGTTTATTTAATGGAAATTTTGAAAATCCCAAATATACTTGCCTTACTTTTGTTCTTATAATATGCCAGAGTGGCAGGTTAATTATTGGGCATCTTTTCCCCTAGATGTTCACCCATTCTCTTACTACTCACTTGGTTATTGGCTGAGGAGAAATGTCACAATAATTGGTCATGGAATTCTCAGCTTAGTTTTTTTTTTTTTTATTAAGTTTTTAACCTTAATTCCAGTACAGTTAACAGACAGTGTTATATTCGTTTTAGGTGCAGAATCTAGTGATTTAGCAACTCTGTATATTACTTAGTGCTCATTGTGATAAGAATTGTGTCAGTTTAAAATATATTCTCAACATTAACCCCTTATTGGTTGCATAATTTGCAAATATCTTCTCCTGTTTAGTAATGTGCCTTTTCACTTTGTTGATAGTTTCCTCTGCTGTGCAAAACTTTTAAGTGTGATGTAATATTATTCATTTATTTTAGCTTTTGTTGCCCTTGCCTGAGGAGACTGGCCCCCAAGACTGATGTCAAAGGGCTTACTGCCTATGTTTTCTTCTAGGAGATTTATGGTTTCAGGTTTTACATCAAGTCTTTAATCCACTTTGAATTTATTTTTGTGTATTGTATAAGATACAGATTCATTCTTTTGCAAGTAGCCACCCTGTTTTCCCAATACTATTTATTGAAGGGACTATCTTCTCCCTGTGTATATTCTTGCATCTTGTTATAGATTAATTGGCATATATATGTGGATTTATGTCCAGGCTCCCTATTCTACTCCATTGATCTATATGTATATTTTCATGCCAGTACCATACTGTTTTGATGACTATAGCTCTGTAGTATAGTATGAAATCAAGAAGCATGACACCTCCAGCTTTGTTCTTTCTCAAGATTACTTTGACTTTTTGGGATATTTTGTGTTTTCCCATAAACTCTGGTATTCTTTGTTCTAGCTCTTTGAAAAACGCCAGTGGAATTTTGATTGGGATTGCATTGAATCTGTATATTTCTTTGGGTAGCATGGACATTTAGCAATATTAATTCTTCCAATCTATGAGCATGGAATGTCCTTCCATTTATTTGTGTCATCTTCAGTTTCTCTAATCAATGTCTCATAGTTTTTAGAGTACGGGTCTTTCATCTTGGTTAGCTTTATTCCTAGGTGTTTTATTCTTTTTGATGTGATTGTAAATGGGATTACAGCCTTAAGTTTTCTTTCTGATAGCTCATTATAAGTGTATAGGAAAATTACTATTTCTGTATGTTAATTTTGTATCTTGTGACTTTATTAAATTTGTTTATTTAGTTCTAACAGTTTTTTGGTGACATCCTTATGGTTTTCTTTATATAATATTATGCCATCTGCAAATAGTGACAGTTTACTTTTTCTTTTCCATTTTCCAATTTTACTTACCCAATGACTCGTATTTCCTTCCCTTGCCTAATTGATATGGCTAAGACTTTCAATATTGTTAAATAAAAGTGGTAAGAGTGGACCTCCTTCTTACTGATTTTGGAGGAAAAGATTTCAACTCTTCACTGTTGAGTATGATGTTAGCTGCGGGTTTGTTAGTTGGCCTTTATTATCTTGAGGTATCCTTCTATATCTACTTTGTTGAGAGTTTTTATCATAAATAGATGTTGAATTTTGTCAAATGGTTTTTCTGCATCTATTGATGTGATCATATTATTATTAGTCTTTATTTTGTTAATGTGGTATATCATGTTGATTGATTTGTAGATGTTGAATCAAGATTCTTGCTTCTCTGGAACAGACCCCACTAGATCATGGTGTATGACACTTTTAATATATTGTTGAATTTGGTTCACTAGTATTTTGTTGAGGATTTTTGCATCTCTGTTCATTAATGATATTGGTCTATAATCTTCTTCTGTGTGTTGTCTGTCTGGTTTCAGAATCAGGGTAATGCTGGCCTTGTGAAACGAGGTTCAAAGTGTTCCTCCCTCTTCAATTTTTTGCAATACCTTGAGAAAGACAGGTGTTATCTCTTCTTTAAATGCTTAGTAGAATTTACCTTTGATGCTGTCTGGTCCTGGACTTTTCATTTTGGAGAGTTTAAAAACTAAAATAGGTTCAATTTTGTTATTTGTAATCAGTCAATTCAGATTTTCTATGTCTTTATAATTCAGTGTTGGAAGTATTTTTTAGGAATTTACCCCTTTTTTCTACATTTTCTAATTTTTTGGCATACATTATTCGTAATAGTCTCTTATGATCCTTTGTATTTCTGTGGTGTTGGTTGTAACTTTCTTTCATTTCTGATTTTATTTATTTGAGCTCCCTCTCTCTCTCTCTCTCTCTCTCTCTCTCTCTTTATGAGTCTGGCAAGCAGTTTATCAATTTTGGTTATCTTTTTAAAAAGCCAGCTTTTAGATTCATTGATCTTTTCTATTGTTTTTTGTTTTTGGTTTCTATTTCATTTACTTCCACTCTTATCTTTATTATTTCCTTCCTTCTAGTAACTTTAGGTTTTATTTGTTCTTTTTGTAGTTCTTCTAGGTGCAAGGTTAAATTGTTTATTTGGATTTTTCTTGGGGTTTTTTTTTTTTTTTTTGAGGTAGGCCTGTGCCACTTTGAACTTTCTTCTAAGAACTGCTTTTGTCCTGTTGCATAGATTTTGGAGCGTTGTGTTTCCATTTTCATTTGTCTCCAGGTATATTTTGATTTCTTCATTTAGTAGCATGTTGTTTAGTCCCTGCATGTTTGTGTTGCTTCCAGTTTTCTTCTTATAATTAATTTCTAGTTTTTGTCATTGTGGTCAAGAAAAGATGCTTGATATGATTTTTATCTTCTTGAATTTATTGAGACTTGTCTTGTGACCTAACATGTGATCTTTAAGTAAAGCTTCCTCAAAATGCATTAGATTTCTACAATTAACAGTGACTATCACTGGAGGGTTTAGTGGAGGTAAATGGTCTGACTTGGTGGTCTCTAAGGTCCCTTTTATGGGACTTGCCTGTACTAATTCACTGTCACCTGACAGCTCTTCCTTAAATAGTTACAGGGTGCAGGGGCTCAAATAAAAGTGAAAGTTACACATCATGTGCCTGATTTTGCTGTTCTTAGGCCAAACTTAGCTCCTTGCCCTGGCTTCCAGAGACCTGAAACAGTTTCACTTTCTCTCTACCTACCCTTCTTGTACAAACTAAGAAAGGATTTCAGGTCATCAAAATCACGGCAATGAAAAATTACAATGGGGTGACTTTAACTGAGAATTTACTCTTTATTGAGAATCTGCTCTTAGCAGATTAGTCTAGCATGGGAAATAGGGAAGAGGTAAAGGGGGAAAATCTGGCTCTAAAACCCTCTCTCAAGGCAGATGGACAGATGAGATATATTCAGACTAAAACTTGTCATTATCGTGGGAGGCATATCCAGAAAGGAGACTATTGGTCACATTAGGGAGGATCTGATGATGGAGGTCTTAGTTCTGGAAATCAAAGCAAAATGTAAGTCCTGCTGTCAAGGGTAACTCCAGCCGTGGGAATCTCTTTATATCTCTTTATCTGGTCATTAAATACAGCGTGGCCTCCAATGGGCACCAGTCAGAGATTTTCACTTATTGGTCCTGATTTTGCAAGACGGTGACTTTGGAGGAAGATGTTGAAGGAGACTAAGTCTCTAGCTACCTTGGACCAAGTGTCCCCAAACCAATCTTGGTACAGCCAGTGTGCTGAGAACCTCCTACAAATCATCTGAGAAGTCTTTTGAACTCCTTGGAACAGATACGGAGTAAACATCACGGAGTAAACATAACGATGGTGTTTGTAATATTAATACAAAAAGAGCAACTTGTGTCAGTTGTTCTGTTCCTACTGGCAGCTGCTATTGTTCACAGAACCTATAGCCTCAACAAGAAGTTAGTGTGTTTATGTCTGCCCTGTTTCCTCTAGGAGTCCTATATGTACCTACGAAAAAAATCACATTGAGCCGAATACGTGACCTACCTAACAGGCACAGGAAACTCTCAAAGATGTGGAAGAAAACCTTTCCAGAACTGGGGAGAAAGTGGCAGAATTCCACTCTCAGATCCATCTCCTGGCTTCTGTCGCCCCACAGTGGAGACCCAGCAGAGCTGTGTGCATCTTCCCTACCCTCTCTGGGAGGGTTATCTGCAAGAAAGACTCAAGCATCCTGCCGAGTTTGGTACTAAGTCCAATGAATGACCACAGGGAGCCTTGACATGAGTTCTGAGGTAGCTCTGAAGCCAACACTCTGGAACTCTCACCAGGCAAGACCAGGCTGCCTGGACCCACTATGATTTTCTTGGGTTTTCATCAAGGTTCAAGGCAGTGGGGGTATAGGAGGGTTCTAGAAGGCCACTGGGGAGGCATCTTATGGGAGCCAACGCAGATTTGGGCTGAATTGGGACTTACAGTATGAAATCAGTTTAAAAACTTAAAGAGAATCTACAGAGACTAAATTGCCCTCTCTCTAGGATTTCCTAAAGCAACTCCACTCCTGTTTTGGGCTTCAAAGTCCAAACTAGATTTATCCTGGGGCGCCTGGGTGGCTCAGTAGGTTGAGTATCCGACTTCGGCTCAGGTCATGATCTCATGGTTTGTGGGTTCGAGCCCACATAGGGCTCTGTGCTGACAGCTGGCTCAGATTCTGTGTCTCCTTCTCTCTCTGCCCCTCCCCCATTCATGCTCTTTCTCTCTCTGTCTCTCAAAAATAAATAAATGTAAAAAATGAAAAAAAACCCCAACTAGATTTATCCTGCAAATCTAGGACTAGCTGATTGGTCAGGGATTACCAGGGTCAGAACCGTCCTTGGGTATGTGGAACTTATCTAGAAACTTTTGATCCACATGCATTACTAGAACATTCCCTAAGTGGTCACTCGGTAGTATTTGCATCTTTGCTTGTGCTGTACTTACCCCAGATTTTTGACAGTTTAATACTCAGTTGATGATAATATCAAAATACATTCAGTTCTTTTTCATGACTCACATTTGTCTGTATGTCCTCTGTTACCAGGAATTATTCTATTTTTTTTTAAAGTGAACCTTTTTTTAACTTCTAGGAGAAAATGGACCCTTTTCTGCATTTTGCAGTAAGTTCTGTGAAGAATGAATGCAATCGATTCACCCAATGATATGTAATAAAAAAACAATTGCGTTTACATGTCAGATTTTCTTCCAACAACTATTCCCAGCCGTCATCTGCTTGATTTTATAGACCTAAATAGACATGTATGTAGATATACATGAGACCAGATTAATATGTACATATAAAGCTATAGCTATGAAATATGTGTTTATATATTTGAATAATATAGTATTAATATTATGGATGTGGATGTATATATGTACATCAGTGGGTATATATAAGGATATTTGTGTGTGTGTGTGTGTGTGTGTGTGTGTGTTGTATATAATTATAAAATGTAAGCAAACTATAGTATAGGAATATAAATGTCAATTGTGTCTAAGACCTAAAAATGTATTTGTGATAGAATATGGACAAATTTTTAAAACATTTATTCATTTTTGAGAGACAGAGACAGACAGAGTGTTAGCAGGGGAGGGGGAGAGAGAGGAGGAAGACACAGAATTTGAAGCAGGCTCCACGCTCTGAGCTGTTGGCACAGAGCCCGACATGGGGCCCAAACTCATGGACTGTGAGATCATGACCTGAGCCGAAGTCGGATGCTTAAGCAACTGAGCCACCCAGGCCGCCCACATATGGAAAATTTTTAGTGATGAATTTTAAAATGTGAGCTTGCTCAAGTACTATTTTAAGCTACATTTGAGGAAATGGGCTGCTGTCCGTGCAAGCTCCCTGCAAAAATGCTTCTCTGAGACCCACTTCTCCCCCCAGACCTGGGGTGATTTTTAGCCATCCCCGAATATGGATCTCTAGTTTATTTGAGAGAAGCAGCTATTTTGCATTTCCCATAGGCTTCTGCACTCTGTCCTTCAGGTACAAGGGGAGAGGTGACAGAGAAAACCTTGACATGCCAGGGACAGATGCTGAGAGCCCTAGTGGGTATAGGGCCTCCTTGAAGACTGAACAGAGGAGGAGAGAGGAAAAGAGGCGGTGGCCCCCACCTTTCAGTGCAGCCAGGCATTCCCCCCACTCCCACCTCGGGGTGTGGGTCTGGAGGCTTGGGGCGGGTGGTCTTGCCATCTAGCTTGGGCAGTGCGGTGGTGTGGAGCATTTGACACCAGGTGTCCTCTACCAGATGAAATCATTTCCACTGCTCATCAGTAATAAGTAGTAATCATTATTCTATTTAAAATAGTACATTTTAATTTTAAAGATATACAAATGTAGGAACTATATTGGTTCTGAACTAACATGTGCGTCTATTGGACAGAAACATCACACTGCACTGTTTCACTCTTTTACATTTTAAACACAGGAAAATTATGTGTGGTCATATAAAATAATGGAACTGAAGTAACGCAAGTCCTGGCTTTTCATTTCTACAGTCATTGTCCTGTCATTACTTTTGAGTTTGTCGTTGAAACACAGCGGCATACCTGATTACAGGGTTGGAGAAAAAAAATGGGCCCAGAGTGAACTTGAGTAAGGCCACGTGGTTCCCAATTTATTGTCAGGATGGCTGCATGTGGATCAGTCCATGTGCGTGGGAACAACTGGGGACTCCCCAAATTAGCTTCCCTGGGGAATACAGTGGCTATGGAAGGGCAAGTGGTTCAAGTGTGCTCATGCGCAGCTCCCCTGTATTAGAGAAACTCTCCAGTACCCGGGCCAGTGTTTGGAGCGCTGCGTACAGAAAGACTTTTTACAGAGGTGCATACTGGGTAGAATGGTTGGTGTGTGTTGATATAGAAAGCAGACTGACTTAGTTTGTTTTCTTTATCAACATTTTTGTCCCTGCCAGTGAGGCATCATCCCCTTATTACCACGTGTGACTATTGTGTCCCTGGCCCCTGTGTAATGGAAACAGAAGAGCTTCTGACCTTTGGAGACTTGGACTTGGGTGTTGACCTATGACCCTGAGAAATTGGCCAATATTGTTGTGGTTCACTCTGCTTGTCTATACAATGAAAATAACAGGGGCGCCTGGGTGGCTCGGTCAGTTAAGTGTGTAACTTCGGCTCAGGTCATGATCTTGCATTTCATGAATTCGAGCCCTGCATGGGGCTGTGTGCTGACAGCTCAGAGCCTGGAGCCTGGTTCAGGTTCTGTGTGTCCCTCTCTCCCTGCCCCTCCCCTACTCATGGGTGCGTGCTCTCTCTCAAAAAAGTAAATAAATATTACAAAAAAATAAATAAAATGAAAACAACAGCACCTACTTGACCTCGCGTAGCAGTTATGAAGATTCCACATATACGGGCCCTGTGATATCTGTACAAATACCTATGTGCACAACTCGCCCCTGAATTTGCGGTTTGCCCTGGAAGAGCCTGGCCGTGAGGCTCCCCCAACCTCTCTTCTGGCCCCATCCCTGGATCCTGCTTCCTTGTCTGCATCCTAAACACAGTGCTGGCCTTTCTGCAGCTTCTGGCTCTGACTCTTGGCTTCTCTCTCCCCATTTCTGTTTTTTCCCTCCCCTGTGCTGAGCTTATTTACTTCCTGTGTCCCCTTTTACTAATTAGCCCAACAACAGTCTCCAAATCCACACTCTCCAATCCCAGGCCAACATTTCCAACAGCACTGCCTACACCCCTCTTCGCTGTAATATCCTCCTCCTGATTTCCCGCTTTTGCAACCTCTGCCCTGTGTTTCGGCAACCCAAACATAGGCCTCAGACACGGGCCCCAAAGAGGACCCTCCTCCTCCTCCACATCGAAACAGAAATGAACCAGAGGGGGTGGAGGGGATGGGCATGGGGGCCTCAGGGCCAGGGGACTCTGGATTCAGATCCTGGCTGTATCATGTACTAATTTCTTAATGCTCTCCAAGTCCTGGAGTCCTTAAGGGTGTTTTGACTTGCCTGATATACAAACTCATAGAGGCAGTAATTTACTATTTGTATAATGTCCTTTCTTAATTAAAAAAATACTTTTAATTGTGGTAAAATACACACACCAGTAAGCCTATCATCTTTAGCATTTCTAAGTGCACAGGTGTGGTAGTAAGCGCATCCACACAGCGGTGTGATCACCATCACCGTCCATTCTGCAGAACTGGAACTCAGTACCCATTAGACAGTAATTCCCGATGTCCTCCCCACCCCCTCCAGCCCCTGGCAGCCACCGTTCCACTTCCTGTCTCTGAATTTGACTCCTCTAGGTACCTGTACATAAGTAGAATCTTATTTATCCTTTTGTGTCTGGCTTATTTCATTCAGCACAGCATCCTCAAGGGTCATTTGTGTTGTCACATGTATCAGAATTTCGGAACCTTCTAAAGCTGAATAAATTTCTGGCATGTCTATGTGATCTGCTTATTCACTCGTCCATCAGCGGACGCTTGGGTCGATTCCACCTCTTGGCTATTGCAAATAACGCCACAAACATGGGTGTATAAATATCTCTTTGAGACCCTGCTTCCAATTCTTTTTTTTTTATGTTTTTATTTTATTTTTGAGAGACAGACAGAGACAGTGTGAGCAGGGGAGAGTCAGAGAGAGAGGGAGACACAGAATCTGAAGCAGGCTCCAGGCTCTGAGCCAGCTGTCAGCACAGAGTCTGATGCGGGGCTCGAACCCACGAACCGTGAGATCATGACCTGAGCCGAAGCCCGACGCTTAACCTAACCGACTGAGCCACCCAGGCGCCCCTGCTTCCAATTCTTTAGGTCCATACCCAGAAGTGGGATTGCTGGATCATACGGTAGTTTCATGTTCAACTTTTTGAGGAGCCAACCCTCCCATTTTCCATAGCCATTGCCTAGTCTCCATTTTTACCCACAGTGAACAAGGGCTCTTGTTTCTCCCCATTCTCACCACCAATTATTTTTTGGGCTTTGATATAAAATTTTTTTTAGATGAAGAATTATCTAGGTTTTATCCCGTGTTTCTCTAAACTTAGAGGAGGATCACCTCCTCAGAACTATCCAGAACACTTGTAAAAATTCAGATTCCTAACCCCCCTCCACCGAGTAGGGATCTGAATGTGACTTTTGAAGCCAATTGCTGTGCGCACGGCGGCCTTCACTCATAGGAACGCCTCCCGCAGGTGAGGTCTTGGCCTTTGAGGAGGGATTTAGAGGGAGAGCAGCACCCTGGAGCCCCTGCAAACCACAGCTGGCAGGAGAACTTGATCGGGACCCTGTCGTCGCCAGGATTCCGGTGACCGCACAAGAGGAAGAATTACAGTCATCATGCTGGGTTTTCCCCCCTCAGTTTTCAGGCTTTTCAATCATGACCCACTTAAAAAAAAAAAATCACATTAAGGTCTGGAAACAGGACATTTTTAGCTAAGGAAATGCTCTTGATCAAAAAGCAGATTTTGACTGGTAATGCTCGGTGAAGTACCTATTATCAGCTTCCTACAGATCCCCTCCGAGGCATTCCCAGGCCTCAGGGAAGCAATCTTCAGAAGGGCCACTTCCCTGGCTGTATAATGCCTACTGTGATATGAGTCATGCCTTTTGTCTTGTGCCTGGAATTTGGGGATGTTTACCAAAAGCTGTTGTGAACACGAGTCATAATTCCTCTTTTCACAAGATTCTTTATTTCACAAAAATGAGTAGCTCATCACGTACAAACGTCATATCACTTCCAGCCCTATTGTCACCTGGAAGTAGCCTCTCAGTTTTACTAGGGATTATTTCAAGGCTTTTGAGAACGGTATGACATGAAAATCCACCAGACAACATGCTTTCTGGGTTGCCACCGATAATGTGGAAATACATGTGCGCACCAACTGGACCGCCTGCATCTCTTGAGGGCAGAAAATGGAGTCTTGCATTTAGAAGTAAATGGCAATGAAAGGCAAAATCGCTTTTTAAAAGTAGGCTTCTTGAGGGGCACCTGGGTGGCTCAGTCTGTTAAGCTTCCGGCTTCAGCTCAGGTCATGATCTCACGGTTCGTGGGTTCGAGCCCTGTGTCAGGGTCTGTGCTGATAGCTCAGAGCCTGGAGCCTGCTTCAGGTTCTGTGTCTCCCTCCTCTCTGACCCTCCCCTGCTCACACTGTCTCTCTGTCTCTCAAAAATAAATAAAAGACATTAAAAAAAATTTAAAGTAGGCATCTTGAATTTGAGTACAGCATCTATTTACTTGCTTCGTTTAAAGTCCCAAAGCCGGTGGAGATGTAACGGATACCTACATCATGCCAACATTTTCCTTAGCACACTAAAACCTTATTTTCAATTTAAAATGCTCTGGCATTGAGTGTTAATATTTTTAAGTAAAGCGTGACAGTTCATAACTTTTTAAAAACGGAGAATGGGTCACTTGAGCTTTCTTTCCCAGTGGCATCCCTCTGCCTTCAGACATGGAAACAAGACCAGACCAGGCGGGTATGGCCAAGCAGGACATGGTCCAGACTGTCCAGCAAGTCTCAAGCAAAACAAACAATGCAATAAAAAAAGACAACATTCCATTGAGCCCCTGTAAATAGAAATACATGTTATGTCAACTGTCACTTATGGTGTTTGTACTTGGCAAATGTTGGTGGGGGGAGAGAAGAAAGTTCCAAATAAGATGGTCAGATGTGTGTGCTGAATGAATAGTCTGGGAGAAGTAACCATGCTGTTCACAGAGAAAAATATTTAAAGGAAAAAAATTATACTATTCGTTTCTACGGGGGCGTACTGAAGTGAAGTGGTCAACAGTTAAGTGCGGGTCTGTTCATGCAGTTCTCATTCACACAAATACAACCGTGCCTCTAATCTGAGTACAGTTGACGCATAATGTTACGTTGGTTTCCGGTGTACAGCACAGCGACTGAACAACTGTATACATTATGCTGTGCTTGCAAGCATGGCTACCTTCTGTCACTGTATAATGTTATTACAGTATCATTAACTATTCCCTGTGCTGTACTGATATCCCTGTGACTTACTGCTCCGTAAGTGGAAGCCTGTATCTCCCGCTGCCCTTCCCCCGTTTTGCCCATCCCTGCCCCCCCCCCCCCCCCCCCCCCCCCCCCCCCCCCCCCCCCCCCCCCCCCCCCCCCCCCCCCCCCCCCCCGGTCTGGCAACCATCTGTTTGCTCTCTGTATTTATAGGTCGGATTTTGCTTTTTGTTTGCTTATGTATTCATTTGTTTCGTTTTAAAGATTCTGCATAGTAGTAAATTCATATGGTATTTGCCTTTCGCTGTTTTTTAAAGACTCTGAGGCAGAAGAATCATTCACTGAGTGTCTGGTATTAATCTGACTATTTGACAACAAGATGGGAAGGAAGGCAGGCTGGGAAAAATTGGCGCCTCTTCTTTCTTCTGTTCAACAGGCAGCAGTAGCAAAGACTTCTTTCAGGAGTGGTTTACAACTCTGGAGAACAAAGCTTCTCAATCAAACTTCAAAGTGCTTTCATAACATCTGGAGACTCAAAATGCAGATTGCGGTTTAGGGGGTGGGGGGTGGGGCGGAGTCTGAGGCTCTATTTCGAAGAAGGTCAGAGGCGATGCTGATACTGCAGGTCTGAAGAGCACAGGAGTGGTGAGAGGTTACGTTGCTCCTAGCTGCAAAGCAGAAAGCCCTGAGCCATGAGAAGACAGCCCGAGCTAGTCCCCTGACCCTTTCAGCTGTCCACCTGTTGGGCACTGTTATCAATCAGACTGAATCCTTGTTTTGAGGTCTAAAAGCATGCTTCATACTTTCTAGTGGGGTTATAGAAAGCAAGAGGTTGGCATAGATGGTGGATAACTCAAGAGTTTCATCTGAGACCACAGTGTTCCCTATTTACTGAGACATCCAGGCCCTCCTTTTGGGGGTGAATGGAGCCATGAGTATGACCCTTGTGATGAGCTTTCATTTTTCCCCCCATATTCTTGGTCCTACCGGTGTTTCATTTCACAAAAAGGGTTAGTTAAATTTTATCAGGAGTGGAGGTTCATTTTGCCCCAGTATTCTGGCACTGAGAACACTAGGGCTTTGGGAAATTCAGTGAGTCAAAGATCAAGGCCAAAGTCATAAAGTCCTAGTTAGTCAAATGCGAACTTCTGCCAGTGCTGAGTTTTTGCCTTTTACCTGATTACTTTCATTAAAGATCACATTTATTATTAATAGTAATTATTATTATTATTATTATTTAGGAATCATGTTTTATTAAGTGTCACAGGGTTGTTTGCAAAATAGATTCAAATTTCTCCTCTGCCTAAAATTCACACAGGCCACTCCCTCTGAGACCTGAGGGCCCGCATGCATCTGGCCCCCTCAGGATTCTGGTGCAAGTTCTTCAACTTGGAACTGCACGCTATGTTTCTGTTGTTCTTGTCTCTGTCTTCATTGGTGACCACCTGCTCCTCCCCGTCCGTTCTGTGTAGACACCAACCCACTGAAGATTACCTGTCATCACCTTGAGTTACTCTCTATACAGACTTTTAGTCTGAGACCCATGAAGTTAAGAGGAGCCCTTTTTGGTGATCACGAGGTCCTGATTCTGACATCAGCATGGTGGTCATGTGGGCTGTACCTACATAAAAAATCAAGTCCTCTCCCTTTCTGGGCCCACGGTAAGTTTGTTATCTTTTTAAAGTTAGAGCTATCATGTGACCTGTGTTGGCCAATGAAATGTGGGTGGAGGCTATGCTCCTTCCAAGAAGCAACATTAAGAGTTTGTGCACAATTCTGTTCACATTCTTCATATCACAGAAGCATATCCCTGGAGGGGTCCCCCAGCAGCCCAGGCCCCGAGATGGTCACGATAGGAAGAGTGCCCCCACCTCCATATCCTGTAATACATACTGCACATGTAGTATAGGCTACAAATAGGCCTTCTCTGTGCTAAGCCATTGAGGGGGTGTGTGTGTATTTGGGAGGGGGGTGGTTGCTTCAGTAGCCTGACCATTCTATCCTGATCGACCCACAGGCATCCAGCTGATAGTGTAGGGCACCACCCACATGTACAGAACTGCCAGGAAGCAACTTCTGGGGATGGGTTCATCTCTTGTTGTAAGATAGGGGGTGGGAAGAAGGAGCAAGTTCCTTCAAGTTGAAGGACACAGGGGCACTTGGGTGGCTCCGTCGGTTAAGCAGCCAGCTTCGGCTCAGGTCATGATCTCATGGTTCGTGGGTTCGAGCCCTGCGTTGGGCTCTGTGCTGACAGCTGGCTCAGAGCCTGGAGCCTGCTTCAGATTCTGTGTCTCCCTCTCCCTCTGACCCTCCCCTGCTCGCGCTGTCTCTCTCTGTCTCTCAAAAATAAAAGGCATTAAAAAAAATTTTTTTTTAATTAAAAAAAAAGTTGAAGGACACAGTTCTTACAACCACCACCAGGAATCACTCCCTCATCTCAAACAGCTGCCTCATGGTTCAGCCAAGAGCTGAAATGACTTGTGAGGACTTCATAAATATTTGTTTATTACAAAAATTAGCGTTCAGTGTCTACAATGGACTCCTGTTCATCCTTCCAACACCTCTGTCAAGGTCACATCTATAATGGATGCGCTGTTAGAGGACAGACACATGTAGTAAGTCATAGGATCAGATACACTCTTCTCTGGAAGGAAGATTACCTTAAGTGCCCTGGAGTAAATTTTTTTTCTTTTGGGGTGGGAGGAATTAGGTATTACAACTTGATTATTTTACTGTTTCTCTTCCATTCAGTAATTAATTTGAGGGCTCTGGTTGGCACAGAAGCTCAGGTCCTGCTTTGCTTCTTTCTTACCAATGGCCCTGCTGCTTCTTTGACTTCATGACACCCTCCCCCCCCATCTTCCGCCGTGTCACTTGTGCTGACATTACCAGTAGCTGATTCTCTGCCACATTTTCCTTCAATCCTTCCTGGGTTTGAAATTAATTTGAGCACAGAAAACATTCTTCCTTTGTTTCAGCTGTTGACTTATTCTGCAGGGTGCAATTCAGAAATGCAATTGTTTGAAAACAATTATTTTTTCTGCACGAGACGTAGTGTTAGGAAGTGATTACTGTTTTGGCTTCTGAGCCCAGATTGCCTGGGTCTGAGTTCCACCGTGGCACTTAACTAGCTGGGTGGCCTTGGGCAATTTACTGGGCCTCTCTGTGCCCTAGTGCCCCATCCGTAATACGGGATCACAACCCTGCAACTTTCACTGGCTAGTGTCATGAGCATAGACGAGTTAACACTGGAAGATACTTGGAAGAGCACTTCTTAGCAAGTGCT
The DNA here is from genome assembly GCF_006229205.1 of Suricata suricatta. NCBI lineage: Eukaryota > Metazoa > Chordata > Mammalia > Carnivora > Herpestidae > Suricata > Suricata suricatta. The sequence continues at coordinate 70,732,425 of NC_043703.1, read as the reverse complement.
TACATGTGCCAGCCCCCTCGACAGCTCCAAAGGAGGCAACATGGCCCAGCTGAGTACAGGCCGGGGTGCAGACCACCTCTGTGGCCTTGACAAGGCGGTGACCTCTCTGTGCTTCAGTTTTCTCAACTGTCACGTGGGGCTACCACAGGACCTACCATAGAGGTGCCTGGGTGATTCAGTTGGTTATGCGTCTGACTCTTGACTTTAGCTCGGGTCATGATCTCATGGTTCATGAGTTCGAGCCCTGCTCAGGGCTCTGTTAGCACAGAGCCTGCTTGGGATTCTTCCTACCTCTCTCTCTTTGCTGCTCCTCTGCTTGCCCTCTATCTCTTTCTCAAAAGAAATAATAAACATAAAAAAAATAGTACCCACCATAGAGGACTTTTGTGAGACTAAAATGAAACAGTGAAGGTCTTAGCCGATAGTGCTGGGGCATCCAAAACACTCAATAAACACTAGTTAGTTCACTACTATGATTGTTATCATTTTTTAAAAGTTCTTTTTAATTCTTGGCATTAGAAACAAACTTGCCACCTCCTTCCCAAACGGTCTATGCTTCCCTCTTCTTTGGGTGGCATTTATTTAATAGTCCGAAGAGACTGAATTCCTGATGTTGCCTAGGTTTTCTTTGATGGGGTAGTTTCTTTGATCCACGGGGATGCAGTGTTTATGCTGGCTGTCAACAGGGCACCGCCCCGGATTTAGTTTTTAGGATGATCTAATGTAGTTTCCAGAAATTCTCCAAAAAACCAACATTTTTCAGGACAAAATAAATTTGAGGCTTCCATTAGTTCTTGCACACACCTTATAGCCCATCTCCCAGATGCTAACATTTTCCTGCGTGCCCTGACCCTCTGCCAAAAGTCGATGGCGCTGACATCTAAGATTCTATGATGGGAATTGTTTGGGTTAATTAAGTACTTTTTTTTCTTTTGGTCTGAGGTATATTTTACACTGGAAGTTTAAAAAAATTATCTTGTATCATATATTTAGACTACAGTGGCTTGTTTTTCTATCCTAAGTATTTATAAAGGGCTGTTTCCTACTTTATTTTACAGTTATCAAAAGAACATTACAAGGTTTCTTTCAGAAACCTCCAAATGTGTCTGAAGTGGGCGGACATTATTAACTATTCCCTCAAACCTCTGAGAAACTCCACATTTGCCTCAGTTCCTCTATGCAAAGGCTTCTAAAAATATCTACAGGTATGGAAATAAAATTATTAGTAGGAAAATACCATGTCTTTTTACCTCTTAACTATTACAAACATCAAATAAAATTTCTTGGTTTAAGGCGAGTACTAATTTTACTTCTCTCGAAATACTCGCACTAGGTTTATTCAGGAAGAATGCTGGATCTCAGGCATATTCAGAAACAGACGCTCCCACACGGGGAGGCGCTGGTTCCATTATTCACACTTCTAGGGAAGGGCTGAGCCAATGCTTGGCTGCGCAGCCATTTGCCTAGACTTTCGAACCGGCCCTGTGCTGGCAAAAGATCAGTATGGACCCTCTGGCCTTTCGCGACCTCCCTTGTGACTGCACAGGGCGCCTTTGCAACACCAGCAATGTATTCGAAGCCTTGGACAAATATAAACATCACTAAACACGCTTGATGGTTTCCCGGAGAGACCTTGCCTCTGTCATAGGCCTGGCAGGGCTCATCAGAAGGGGGCCGCGGAAGAGGAGTTCCAGACAAGCCGGATTTATTGGCATCAGAAGAGGCGGGGCATGCTGTGGACTCCAGGGGAAAGACGAAGCTGGAGAGCGGATATCTATCTAAGGAGCATACGGGTAAAATATGGAGAAAGAGATCTGAGTGATCTACAGCTAGAGGAAGGGTGGAGCCCCTTAAATGCCATGGGAAGTCCGCTTCCCCGGAACACGAGGGGTGAGGGGAGGTAATCTTAAAAAGGAAGTATAGTGTATATATAGTTGCAGCTAGCATATTTTAACTAAGTAATTTGGTGTTTGGGAAGATGGAAACATTGTACCTGTAAAGGAAGACACAACTCTACGTAAAACTCCCTCCCCCTTGTCCCGCCCACTGCCCAGAGGGTTGCTGTTCAAGCACACGTCCACCAGGGGACGCTGTGGTCCACGCAAAACCGCTCTACTGGGGCCGCGGTCCTTCCGGTGCAGCCACGAACCAGATGGAATTCTGGGAGAATGCCTTAACTTCAAGGGCTCGGTCCATAGTGCTCGGTGTCTTAACTGGATGTCCTCTCCCATGCCCCGGGTAGGCATGTCCTGCAGTGTGCGCACACTCCAGCCATGATGCACACTCAAGCATGAGTAAATACCCTCGGCCACCTCCTCATTCCTGCCATCTGCTTCTTTGGTGTCCGAATGGCTGGCCTGCACCCGATCTCTCCCCCTGCCCTTTCTTCAAAGTCGCCCCTCCCCTTCCTCTGCGCTGATAACATCTAGTGGGTCAAATTCTATTTTAGCTTTTTACTGACGGGCTGACCCTCCTCACTGACAGGGAGAAGTTATTTATTTTTTCTCAGGAAACCTCAACATCTAGGTGGAAAAGGACTGGTTTCCTGGAAGAGTGCTTCTAGAAAGACCACCCCCCCCAGGAAAGGTCACAAGTTTTTTTTTAGCTAGGTACTTCCTGTTTCCTCAGTTTAAAGTACTCCTTCCCCTGGCCGTAGCCTTGTAAAAGAACTTCAAAGGCTCTGGCCTTCCAGGTTTAGGCTCATGGGCTTTTTTTCTTTCAACTCTTCCTGGTTTACTCGGAATTGGGCATTTAGTTATCCTACAGATTGCTCTGGCTTATTAAAGGAACATGATTATTAAATGCTTCTGTCTAACCGATTCCTGGTAAAACTCTCGCATGTATCTGACAAAAAGTGGGTCCTATATTGTTCTTGGGGTTTGGGGCTTCCTAGGAGGACACATAGGGCCTTGGAGGTGAAAGGCATGCAGTGGATGAAGCTGTCACTTTTAAGTGCAGATAGTTAGGTTTGTTTATTTAAATTTGCAAAAACGTATACCCATTACACCTTCACTTGCAAATTTATAATCATTTCTGTTTCTCCATCACTCAGCTTCGTTGTCTGTGTAGTTACCCTCCTGGAGAGGCAAGAGTCTTAAGATCAGGGAGTTATTTCTTTTCTTTTTTTTTTTAATTTTTTAATGTTTTATTTATTTTTGATACAGAGAGAGACAGAGCATGAGAGGGGGAGGGGCAGAGAGAGAAGGAGACCCAGAACCGGAAGCAGGCTCCAGGCTCTGAGCTAGCTGTCAGCACAGAGCCCGATGCGGGGCTCGAACCCACGAATGTGAGATCTGACCTGAGCCGAAGTCGGAGGCTTAGCCGACTGAGCCACCCAGGCGCCCCTAGGGAGTTATTTCTTAAACACAGATGCTGGGTTGTTTTTTTTTTTAACTTCTCTTTTATAAAACTAATACGTGTTCTTGGAAGGAACATGTAAAGGCTTTATCCATCCTTTAAACCTCCTTACAAATTAGTCTGTTAGAGATAGGAACGATCTTAAGGAAAGGAGATGCAAGACAGATGAGCTAAGTGAGTTTGGGCAAATGACCACCTCAGAGTATTGTTTTCCTTGTGGGAAGTGGGAAGGAGAAACTCTTTCACCAAGGAGTATGAAGATCAAAATCCAAAGGAGATGAAAAAAAAGAGTTTACTAGAATTAAAAAACTTAAAAAAATGTTTTTAATTAAAAGGAAATGATAAATGAGACCGTGCTTTATAAAACTCACATGCATGGGACAGCTGTTACAGTTTCGATGGAGGCGAAGGAAGAGAAGCTGTATGTAGGGGAAGAGGAAGACGGCTGAGGGGTGCGGGGTCAGTGTCTGGGTGCGGGACACCCCCGCGCCCAAGAAAGGTGGGAAAGCTCTGAGGGGACCCTGGGACAGACTGGCTTACTTCACCGCTTTGCATCGCGTATGGCTCTGAGGGGTCCAGTCAGGGGTGGGGGGAGGTGATTTTTCCCAGTGAAAACAAGTGTGGGATTTTATGTCAGAAGAGCCTGCCCTCCTGGATGAAAATCTTGAAGACTTTGGAGGAAGTTTCTCAAGCTCTGTATCCCTGTTTCTGATCTGCTAAAGATGGGTGATGACGAGTGTTCTTTATGGTCAGCATTAAACGGGAATCATAGAAAAACTGACTTTATAAGTTCCGGAGGACTATGGTTATGATATTGCAATGGTTAAGCAGCTCACTCTATGAAATGAGGCAGTGGTCTCGAACCTTACTAGTAGCCATTGTATTCGTCACTACCTATATTCCTGATACCAAAAAAATGCCTGTTTAACTTAAGGATGTCCTCAGTGAAGCAGTAAAAGTTGAATTTATCAAAAGTTAAACTTACCTTGACTACCTGTCTTTTTAATATTCCCTGTGATGAAATAGAAGCACATTTAAAGCACATTTCTACTGTGCATTGAAATATGACGGTTAAGTAATGCTTCAATTGTTTGAGATGTGAGCTCAACCAGCACCTTTTCCCCCCCTGTGGGACACCAGTTTTATCTGAAGAATGCTTAACAGTGTAATTGAATACCAGACTATTTCATATTTTGGGGGAGGGGGGAGAGAGAAGGGGAGGATGAGAGGGAGAGAAAGAGAGAATCTTAAATAGGCTCCATGCTGAGAACTGGCGTGATTCCATAACCCTGGGATCATGACGTGACGTAATGCTCAACTGACTGAGCCACCTAGGCACCCCAGAATATTTCATATTTTTGAATGCGGATAAAGTGAGCCTTTTGTTCCAAAGCAAACAACTGATAGTATTTGTAGTGTAAAGAGTGCTGCAATAAATATATTTCTTCAAAATCTTATTTTCAATTCTTTTGGAGGCACACCTAGAAATGGAATGCTGGATCACATGGTAATTCTATTTGTAATTTCTTGAGGAGCTACTATACTATCTTCCATAGTGGTTGTGCCATTTTGCTTTCCTGCCAGTGTGCACAAGTGTTCTAGTGTCTTCACATTCTTGGCCAACACTTATTTTCCATTTATTTTTTGGATAGTAACCATCCTACTGGATGTGAGGTGATATCTCATTGTGGTTTTGACCTACATTTCCCTGATGATGAGTGATGTTGATTTTTTTTTCATATGCTTGTTGTCCATTTGTATATTATCTTTGGAGAAATGTCTGCTCGAGTCCTTTAAACATTTTAAAATTCGGTCTCTTGTTTCTATGTGGTTGAACTGTAGGGGTTCTTTATGTATTCTGGTTGTTATTCCCTTGTCAGATACATGCTTTGCAAATATTTTCTCCCGTTCAACAGGTCATCTTCCCACTCTGTTGATTGTTGATTGCTGCTTTTGACACAGAAGCTTTAAAGTTCGATGAGGTTCCATTTACCTTTTTGTTGTTTTTGCTTTTATTGCCTATGCTTTGGTTTCATATCCAAGTCCAATGTCATGAGACCTTTATTTTATTTTATTTTTCTTTAAAAATACAAGTTTATACGTCTCACATAAAGAAGCCACTTTGTCCAGAATACACATCCCTCTAGTCTTCTGTTCCAATGTCCCTGAGCTTTGCAGTTGCCCCCACTGTAATCCAGGCTGCAGCGGACATCACCCTGGGCCCCGGGGCTGCAGGGTGGACAGAGAGGTCAAAGCTCCCTCCCTTTTAGGAAACCTCCTGGTCATACCCACCTGCTTTGGTTTCCGTCTTCTCTGCCAGGATCAGGTGTGGGACATACGGTGCTGCAGGAGAACCCAAACCGAGAGCCAGTCTTCTGTTACTAAGGGGGAGAATGCTGGAGAAGACAGTTGTCTTGTCCAGTATTCATAAACCTAATAAAACCCCCTGGCTCTGTGTTCGAATCAGGGAGTGAAAACTGTGGGGGAAGCTACATTTTAATCATGTTCAAGGTTCTGATTCAGGAGGCCTTAAAGCAAAAAGTATAAAGCAGAATATATACTTGGGACGCAAGCTCCTGATGTGGAGTTCCAATGAACACGTTCTTATTTGGCTTGAGGAGGCTCCGACAAGGGGCGTTTTCAACCTGAGTGACACTGTTCCCCCCGAGTCTTTCTCCTTGGCCTTTGTATCATGACCATAATAGGTCCATAGTACCCCACCCACTTCTAGGCAGCATTTCAATAATAAGGGTTCAGCACCTTACAGTTTGCTCCACTATCTTAATATATACCTTTTGACTTTTGACCATCTTCTTTTTTTTTTAATAGTTTATTGTGAAACTAATTTGACAATAAACTATTAAAAAAAAAAAGAAGATGGTCATGAGACCTTTAAAACTTGTTTTCTTTACCCTATGTTTTCTTCTGGTAGTTTTATAGTTTCAGATTTTATACTTAGCTCTTTAAGTAATCCTGAGTTAATTTTTGTGGATGATATAAGCTAAGGATCCAACTTTATTTTATTTATTTATTTATTTTGGTATGTGAGCATCCATATTTCTCAACACCATTTGTTGAAGAAACTATCCTTTCTCCATTGTTGAAGATCAGATATATGAGGGAGTATTTATGGGCTCTGTATTCTATTCTGTTGGTCTATATGTCTGTCTTTATGTCAATATCATACGATTTTGATTACTGTATCTTTGTAATATTTTGAAATCAGGAGGTGGGAGGCCTTCTGATTCCCCTCTCCCCTCCCCCATGATTGTTTTTGCTATTTGGGATCCTTCGAGATTCCATATGAATTTTAGGGTATTTTTCCTATTTCTGCAAAAAAATAGCATTTAGATTTTGATAAGGATTTCATTGAACTGTAGATTGCTTTGGGTAGTACAGACATTGTAATAATATTGTTGTACAATCCAGTAACATAGAATGTATTTCCATTTATTTTTGTCTTTTTAAATTTCTTCCAGGATTTTTTCAGTTTTTAGTGTGCAGGTCTTTTATGTCCTTTTAAAAATTTACTCCTAATATTTTATTCTTTTTAATGCTATTGTAAATGGGATTGTTTTCTTAATTTACTTTTGAGTTGTTCATCAGTGTATACAAATACATAGAATATTAGTGTATAGAAATGCAATGGATTTTTGCATATTGATTTTGTATCCTGCAAATTTTCAGAATCTGTTTATTTTTTTTAATAAAAAACACATTTTTTCACATTTATTTATTTTTAAGAGACAGAATGAGACAGAGTGAGCAGGGGATGGGCAGAGAGAGAGAGAGAGAGAGGACACGGACTCTGAAGCAGGCTCCAGGCTCTAAGCTGTCAGCACAGAGCCTTATGTGGGGCTCAAACTCATGGACCATTAGATCATGACCTCAGCTGAAGTTGGATGCTTAACCAACTGACCACCCAGGTGCCCCTATTTATTAGTTTTACTAGGTGTGTTGTGGGTTTCCTATATAAGGTCATATTATTTGCAAACAGATGATTTTACTTTTTCTTTTCTAATTTGGATGACTTTTACTTCTTTTTCTTATGTAATTGCTTTGGCAAGGACAGCTAGTGCTGTGTTGAATAGAAGTGGCAGGAGTGGGCATCTTTGTCTTGTTTATGATCTTAGAGAGAAAGCTTTTAGTTTTTCACCATTGAGTGTGACATTACATATGGGATTTCCATATATGCCCTTTATCATGTTGAGGTAGTTTCCTCTCTTCAGGGTTTGTTGAGTATTTTTATAATAAAAGGCTATTGGATTTTCTAATGCTTTTTCTGCATCAGTTGAGATGTGTGTGTGGTTTTGTCCTTCATTCTGATAAAGTGGTGTGTTACAGTGATTGATTTTACCATCTTTGCATTCCAAGAATAAATCCAACTTGGTCATGGTGTATGATCTTTTAAATGTGTGTTGAATTTGTTTTGCTAGTATTTAGTTGAGGATTTTTGCATCAATATTCATCATAGATATTGATATGTAGTTTCTTTTATTGTAGTATCTTTGTTGGATCTTGTTATAGTAATGCTGGCTGCTGGCCTCAAAATTAGTTTGGAAATATTTGATTTTTTTTTTTTTTTGGAGAAGGCCTTGTGTTAATTTTTCTTTAAATGTTTGATGGAATACTCTAGTGAAGGCATCTGGTCCTGGGCCAATGTGATTTTAAATATTTTATTAAAGTTTATTTTATTTATTTTGAGAGAGAGAAAGCAGGGGAGGGGTAGACAGAGGGGGAGAGAGAGAATCCCAAGCAGGCTCCACATTGTCAGTGCAGAGCCTGACATGAGGCTTAATCCCAAGACCCTGGGATCATGACTGAGCTGAAATCAAGAGTCAGTCACTCAACGGGCTGAGCCTCACAGGTAACCCCTATTGTGATTTTTTAAATCATATAATAAATGTGTCTACATTTGAAGGATCTTTATTACTAGTGAACCACAAATTTCTAACTGACCGATGCATGATGTTATAAAATCATGCCTGAGTAAAAGTGACATTCAAAGTGCAAGACAGACTAATGAAGTTGAATGTAATACAGTTTGAAAATTTCACTGAGTAGTTTCAAACTCTACAGTGTAACTAATCATTTGTCATGTTTTGCGGTAGTGTCAAAGAAAATGCCAACAATTATCTGCAAAGATGATTAAAATACTCAACATTTTATAACTACATGTTTGTATGAGTCTGGATTTTCCTCATATACTTCAACCAAAACTAAATATCACAACAGATTATGATAACAAAAAATTGTGATGAAAAAGGCATCTTTGTACTCTTTGAGGAGTTGGTCTAAATGACCTCTAAAAAGTCTTCCATTTCAGTCCCTAAATTATAAAACCTCAACTTTTTAAAAGTAAGATATTTTAAATTCTTGCCTAAAAAAAGTTGCCAAATAGAAACCAATAATGTGTTCTCCCCTTCTGTAAAACAACATAGCTATATGCATGTGTGTGCATACCTATTCCTTCTTTGGCTCTGCTAATCTTATTACTAGGACTATAGTCCGCAGAAGAAGATTCTAAGGAGTAATAAAATACAAAAAGGCAATTTACACAAATATGTTTATTATCATAATTCATGGTAGTGAAAGATTGAAGCAGCTTAATTAACCAATGCATAGCGAATGTTAAGCCAACAAATAGTACATCAATATAATGAAACTTTCTGTGATGATTAATGTTGCAAGTACATAGATTATAGTCAGTAAAGAATGAGCACATTCATAGTTTATAGTATAGACAATTGATTATAGCTCTATACAAATTCAAGTTTCAATATTGATCAGAAATAGAAATGTTTTAGTTGAGTACATCATTTTCCTATAAAGTGGTTGTATGCACCTTGATATTTATAAATGACTGACAGTCACTGCAAGAATATTAGTTCTGGAAACCAGAAGCCAGTTCTGGATGCAAACAGGCCAGGGTGAGCCATTTTACTGTTGGTGGAAGCATCTCTGGGTACTCCCATCCCCTCTCTGGCCTCCCATCTTCTCGTAGTCTGGTCAGGAGAAGATGGAAGTGTACTCATGGGGGTACCCTAGGCAAGATAATTGACTGGGCATCTGTGAGGAGAACCAGTCGAAGGTGGAGTACCAGCTAGGGATGCTTGGTTGACTGGGCAATGTGTCATACCTCATCTGGTCTCCTTGGTTATTCCTGGATTGGCAGGCCCCACAACACAATTAGATTTGCTACACATTTACTGAGTGTCTACTCTGTGTCAGGTACTTCTCTAGGCCTTGTGAGGCCAAAGCCTGTTCTTCTCAATCTGGAATGAGATAACCAGACACCAGGTAATCTCCACTAGGCATGAAGTGAATGGGCAGTGAGATCTTAGATACCTGACAATACAATGCACTGTCACCCCTTACTAGTTCATAAGTTTTGTGACTTGGGGGCAGTCATTGACCAGAACAGCTCATTAGTGGCTTGATGCCTGCGTGTCAGTGATGCATTCTGTCCCAGAGCACCATGGATTGTAGGCCTGGGGAGGCTCGGAAGAAAGGAAAAAAGACCCAAGCAAAACAAAACAGCAACAACACAAACAGGATAACTGAGTCGTAAATTATATGACTGTTTTGAAAAAGACACAAATGAAAATAACTCTCCTTCTGAAGATAAATGTGTTGATGTGTCTCAAAATTGTAATTTCTTCCTGGTAACAAAAATAAAGTTAAGGCCAGATGAAACTATCCTCGGGGTCATTTCCGGGAGCCCAGGAATAGATATAAATGAGTGGAAGCTTGTGGGACAAGGGGAGAGGTCTAAATTTGAGGCTCTTTTTCACTTGCTCGGTTCCTTGTTTGTCAAATATTATTTGCCTCAGTGGGTTACCCTGAGGGTACATAAAACGGTTCTGTGAACTGTAAAGTAGAAAAAGAATGTAAGATGGCCATCGCTTTTATTGTTAGTACAGAATATTCCATAGACTTGGATTTTGCAATAAATGAGAATTACACCTGTCACATATAATTCTTAATTTGAGTGATGATTTTCTATAGAAAGAACTTTCCGGTTCTAGTAATAAAATGCAATAATTAATTAATTAATTAAATTATCATTGTTTTCTTTAAAAAATTTTAATGTTTATTTATTTTTGAGAGGGAGAGAGTGTAAGCAGGGGAGGGGCAGGGAGAGAGAGGGAGACAGAGAATCCAAAGCAGGCTCTGCATTGTGAGCACAGAGCCCCAGGTGGGGCTGTAACTCGTGAACCATGAGATCATGGCCTTAGCCAAAGTCAGACCTCAATAGACTGAGCCACCCAGCTGCCCTATTATTATTTTTAATGTTTATTTTTGAGAGAGAGACAGAGTGTGAGTGGGGGAGGGGCAGAGAGAGGGAGACAGAATCTGAAGCAGGCTCCAGGCTCCGGGCTGTCAGCACAGGGTCCAATGCGGGGCTTAAACCCACGAACCATGAGATCATGACCTGAGCCGAAATCAGAGGCTTAACCGACTGAGCCATCCAGGCGCCCCACCTATTAATTTTTTCTTAAGTCACTGACAGAACCACAAAGTTTTCCATATGGCTTGGTCTCATCTTCAGCAAAATTAATACTTGTCCAAAACATAAATTAATTTTTAGAAGCAAAAAATGTTCTCTCCTTTTAGCACACAGATAATTTTATCTTTGGGGTCAGGGAGAGATCAAGCTGAGCCTATACTCCCATCTCACAATTACTGTTTTCAGATGTCATTTTCCTTAAGATTCTGTGCCTATTATTTCACAACATAACTCACACCAAGAAAAAAGAAATCTTTCAGTTGGAATTCTGGACTCTCCCCAGAGTGCTTATTAATCCCAAGACATGATATTTGGAGGAAGCGGTTTCAGGTTTTCTGAATGAGAAATATAACAAACTTGTGAGCAGGTGCCAGGTACAATCCTCAGTCCAGTCTGGTTTGCTTCGTCCGACATCATCGACGGTATTTCCGTTGTGTTTAGTTTGAGAAACCAAAGACAGTTGTCCGCTGGAACTCTTCTGTCTCCGGGAAACACCGGACAGACCCCTGAAATACAGGTACAGCAGGGAAGGTGAGGGCAAAATGCCGTGAGTCTGGAGGCGGAAAGTCACCAACACTCCTCTGAGGTCCTCGGCATCCTGGGTTGTCCCCTTCAGGGCAGCCCACCAGCTGCGTGGAACCTGCCAGAGGGCAGGGGTGCTGTTGTAAATCACTAGGGGGGTCATGATCCATGCAGGTCAGCGGAGGACCAGGGCTGTCAGAGGCAAACTGACAAGTCAGAGAGTTTAGCCCAGTGCCTGGCATTCACGGACTCCCCATGCTGGCTCACACACCCAGCCTCCTCTGGGGCAATGTCTCTGGTTCGAGAGCTGAAGCTTGGGCTCAAAGCTTTTGCCCACGGAGCCGGAGGGACTGGTGTGTGTGTGTGTCAGGTGTGGCGCCGCCAGGCAAAAGGAACCCCGTGAGGAGACCAAGACTGTGGCTGAGAACTGCTCTGGCTGGACCCAGCATGTCCACTCTGCCCAGGCTGGCGGGCCAAGCCTGGGAACAAGGCCCGATAGGGGACATAGAGCCAGATGCAGCTCCGAGACGGGCCCCGAGACAGAGTGGGGAGGGCAGTTTGTCCTCAAGACTGTTCAAGTAAACTCCGTGTCCAGGAGACTGACCGCATTGTTCCAGGACGTGTCTCGTCAAGGTGTGTAAAGCAGGGTCCTCAAAGAATAGTTTCTAGAGGCACTGTCGGATGATAGTCTTGGTAAACATGTAGACTCAGAGAGTTGGGGGTGAGCTGGGGCTCAGGCTTGTGCATTTTAAACCAGGACTCCGAAGGCTTCTTATTTGCATTAAGGTCCCCTCCCCTCGCAGATGGACGTCTTAGATGTCATTTTGTGTCAGTGGGGGCAAATATTTTTGGACTAAATAGCTTGTTCATCTTCCTCAAATTATACTATACTGGTTGTTATTTACCCCATCACACCTTGAGAGGAAAACATATTTTGGGGGTGGTAGCGAATTGCATTATATTTCTCTTCCCCTTTCTCTTCTCAGGCTCGGCGTGACCCCTGAATTTCCAATGAACGTTCCTAGCATGGGGTCATGTGGGTGTCCCCTGCTCCCCTTCTCCTCTACCAGAAAACGGAAATGTCATCATCAGGCACCTGTTAGTTTTCTATGCTGTGTAACAAATTACCACAGATGCAGCAGCTTAAAGTGACACTCAGTTATGATTCTGCCTTTTCCATGGGTCAGGAGTCCAAGCAGGGCTTACCAGAACTTTCTGCTCCCTAAGGTTGTAATCAAGGAACCAGCCTGGCTGTGTTCTGATCTGGAACTCAAAATTCTATTCCAGGTTTTCATGGTTATTGTCAGAATTCACTTCCTAGTGGTTACAGACCCAAGGGTCCTGGCTTCTTCTTTGCTTTTGGTTGGAGGCCATCTTCAGTCCCTAGAGGTGTTTTGAAGTTTCCTGTCAGTTGGATTTCTCCAGAGGGAGTCTAGAAAGTTCTATGTAGCCATTCTTGGAATCCTGACCCATGGAGAAGGTGGGATAGTAGCATGCCTGTTTGCATCGTAGAGGTCAGGAGACTCTCCCACAGCGCAGGCAGAGTCTTGCATGCCATAATCCAATCAAGGCAGTGGTGCCCCATCGGCCTGGCCATATTGGCTAGTCTGTTAGTTTACTAGGGCTGCCATTACAAAGTATCACGGACTGGATGGTTTAAACAACAAAAGTTAATTTCCTCCCCATTCTGGATTTTGAAGTTCAAGATCAAGGTTGTTAGCAGGCTTGGTTTCTTCTGAAGCTTCTTTTCCTGGCTTGTAGAAGGCCATTTTCCTAAGGTGTTTTCACAGCCTTTTTTCTCTTTCTGTGTCTGTGTCCAGATTTCTCCTTCTTCTAAGGACGCTAGTCGTATTGGACCAGGGCCCACCCACATGGCTTCATTTAACCCTAATTAACTCTTCAGGAGGCCCTATCTTCAAATACAGTCATATTCTAAGGTCCTAGGGCTTAGGAGTTCAACATACAAATTTGGATGGGTGAGGAAACACAATTCAGCCCCATAACACAGTGGGATGTGGGATACACCAGAAAGGAAAAAAAAATGCGATAAATGCTAGAGCCAGGGGAACACAAGATGCTGTGGGGGAGTTCCTGGAACAGTGGTCGGGTCTGGGCTCGGACGATCAGGGAGGCCTTCCTGGAGATGCCAAAATCTAGGCTCAGACAGGAAGCATCCAAAGGACAAAGAGGGAAAAGGGTAGAGTGTCCCAGCAGAATGAGTCACATGGTGGCGGGCTTGATGCCATAGGAGTTTATTTTCTGTCACATCATAAGTAGTGGGAGTGGGCAGCTGTTGACGTTGGCTCTGCAGCTTGATGATCGATGGGCATGTCCGCTACTCTCCTGGCCTTTTCTTATGGTCACGAGGTCGCTGTGGCCACATAAGCATCATTACTGTGTGGAAGGCACAACAGATGAGGGAATGTTGTTAGCAATGTCTATTCTTTCAATCAGGAAAGCAAAAGCTTTCCCAGAAGCTCCCAGCAGACTAAGGCCCATCTTCCATGAGTCACACAAGGTCACAAATGACTGCCCCGGGCTGCAAAGAAGGCTGGGAATGGGAGGGGTTTCTACCCTGGCCTCTGTGTGGAAGTGGAAGGGAGGTGAGGGCTGAGACAGGATGTGTCAGCCAGTCAGTGTGGCCATAAGCCTGGGGGTGGGGGAACGTGGCTTGTTCAGAGAACTCGTGGTGGTGGGTAGAGTTGGGGGGTGAAGTGCTGTGGGGAAATGGCAAGAGGTGAAGCTGGAGCGGGTGGGGAGTCATGACGGACAGATGAATACGTTTGGATTTGACCTTGGAGACGTTGAAGGATGTCCCAGCTATCTATTGTTGTGTAACCAACCACCCCAAATTTAGTGGCTTAAAATAATGACCGTTTTGGTATATACACAGATTCTCAGAGTCAGGAGTTCTGACAGGCATAGTGGCTGTAAGCTCCTTCTACCAGTAACTGGTGCCATTACCTGACACAGGCACACAGGAGCGGGGTGAATTTGGGGGAGACAATGGGCTCACTTTTGGATATTTGCATTGGGGTTCCTGTGGGACATCTGAGATCCAAGCAGAGTTTTCAAAGAGTTGGTTGTATGGGTTTAGTTTTCATAAAACATTTCTGAGCTAAAGATGTTGATTTAAAAATCATCAAGGTGCAGTTGGTGATTGAGAATTTGGGGGAAATAAGATTTACCAGGGAGAATGTGTGAAATGAGAAAAAAAAAAAACCCCATTGCTCAACAGAATTCTGGGAGAACCAAAATTTCAGGTTCAGGCAAAGGAGCCTGAAAACAAGGCTGAGGAATGGCCATGGAGGTAGATTATTCTGCAGTGCTGAGGAGATTATTCTGCAGTGTCTACTTGAGCCCCAAATGCCATGCAAGTGTCCTTACAAGAAAGAGGTAGAAGGAGATTGTAGAATGCAGAGAAAATGGTGTGAAGATGGGTGGCCATCTTTGAAAACTCTGCTTGGATCTCGGATGTCCCACAGGACCCCAATGCAAATATCCAAAAGTGAGCCCATTGTCTTCCCCCAAATTTACCTTGCTCCTGTGTGCCTGTGTCAGTTAATGGCACCAGTTACTGGTAGAAGGAGAAGGAGTAATGTGGCCACAAGCCAAGGAATTTCTGGAGTCACCAGGAGCTGTAAGAGGCCAGGACTAGATTCTCCTCCAGAGCCCAGAGGGAGTGTGGCCCTGTTGACATCTTGATGTCAGATTTCTGGCTTCCAGACTATGAGAGAATAAAGTTCCGTTGTTTTAAGTCACCTAGTTTGTGGTGATTTGGTACATTGGTCCTAGGAGACTATCTGAGAAAGAAATCAGCAAAGCATGATATCATGAAAACCAAGGGAGAAAGGATTTCAAGAGGATGAGTGGTCAACATTTAACAAACAGTTATTAAGTGCATTCTACGTAGGAAGTCCTGTCCAAGAATCTGGAGATGCTGTGCTCAGGGAGCTCACATTCTACAGTTTCCTAACAATGAACACGCGGTATTCACTGCTGCAAAGGTGTCAATTAAAAAAGCTGAAAAGAGTTGTGGCGGGCATTTGTTTTTCATTTTTGCCCCCCATTTATTCTTTCACCTTTATTTTCATTATACACCTTCATTTCCTTTTAGAGAACTTCCTTCCCCCATTGTGTGCACTCTCAGTAGTCTCCTGGGACTTTGGGTTTTACCAGAGGTACAAGAATGGGAGACACAGCCAAAGTTCATTCACTCCAAAAGCCAGGCCCTGGACAGGTTGTTGAATAGTTATTACTACCAGCCTCCAGGGCTGTCCTGGTTTCTGCATGTCTTCTGACCCTGGTTATCTAGGTACCTGATGATTCTTGCTCTATCTCTTCCTTAATGAAGCCTTGCCTCCCTAAGGCAATTAGCTTTCTCTTACTTGAAAATAAAGACATGTGGGGCATCTGGGTGGCTCAGTGGGTTAAGCGTTTAACTCTTGACTTTGGCTCAGGTTGTAATCTCATGGTTCATGAGTTCAGTCCCCTCATTGGGCTCTGTGCTGACAGTGGGGAGCCTGTTTGGGATTCTCTCTCTCTCTCTCTCTCTCTCTCTCTCTCTTTCTCTCTCTCCCCCCTTCACCTGTTCACACATGTTGCTATCTCTCTCAAAATAAATAAATAAATCAACTTAAAAAGAAAAGAAAGACTTGTACTTAATAGAGGCATCTGTTGGCTTTCAGCCAGATTGTGACTTACTGAGGAGTATAGTATAGTACACAGGAGGAGAATGGGTGCAGACAAGTGACAAAGAGAAGGATGGTATAATGCTGGAGGAGGGTGTGGCTTAGGAGAGGTTTCCTTTCCCTGTTTTCAGATATCGAGGGGATCTATGTGTTGGTGGAGGTAGAGGCTGAAGATACAGGACAGAGAAGGGGGTAACGTGACTGGTAGGAAAGAGATAGGATCCGAAACATTGGGAGATCTCTACTGTGACTGAGGGAAGGAGGTGCATATAATTGGAGCTAGGTCTGTGAGAGTGGTGCAGAGTCCTTTCAAGCATCTTTTATTTTCTCTGAAAGGTGAGAGGCCAGATCATCACCCAAGAGTGAAGAGGATGGCGATGATGGAGTTAGTGGTTTGAGGAAAGAGGAGGGGCTTCAAGTAACCAGTGTGGAGAGTGGAAAGGAGACTCAGCTAAAGCAACATGGCAGAGTTGGCTGGAAAGACTGTGAGCCCCATTTGGGTCGGACACCATGAAGTTAGCCAATATAGTCTGTGAAGTGGTGTGGTTTTCTTCCTCAGCACTTAAGAGCATCAAGAAGGCCAATAGTTGGAGTAATCCAGGGTTTAGGTTTTACCAGATGGATATGATGGAAAGAAAGTGGTGAGAGAAGTTCGACAGGGTGAAACATTGGGTCGAAGCTAGCGGGGGAAGGGAGTGTTGACAGGATGGATAGATCAGGGTGAGGAAGAAGGGTGAAGAGACTGGAGGGCTGGACAGAGGGAAAGAACTGATGCAGAGGAGGTAACTGGGTGCTCTGGCCAAGAGGATGAGGGTGGCGTGGAGCTAGGAGCGGTGCTGTGGCCAGGATTCCAGGGGATGGCAGGCCCAGGTCACGGCTGAGGGAGGGAATGGAAGGGCCACCGTGGAGAAGGTGGCTGCTGATAGAAGAAGGTCAGGCTAGAAAACTTAGGTTTTTGAGGTCATTCTCAAAGATGTCTCATTTCCTCAGCCTAGAAATAGAAAGGAAGACTGAGCCAGGCTGTGGAGTCTTTAATAAATGATGAAGCAAGACAGGAAGTTTGGAAGATCACAGCAATGTGGGAAGGAAGTGTGCCGGAGATAGAAATTTGTTTCATGATGTTCAGGAACATGAAACATGGTTTTTATGTTTTATGACAAATCAAATCCGGCTCTAAGTCTGCACTTCCTCGTCGGTGGCATAGTCAATGTTGGTGATTAGTGGGACTCCTAGTGCCCTCCTGTTTTGGATTCTTTAACAGAATCCCAGGGTTTACACGGTCATAGGATGGTTGCTGCCGTTAAATCACACATTGTGCTTCCACTGCACAATATGGTCGTCCAGCCCCGCTGTTCTCCTCAGGTGGGCTGGAGTGGTGCCCATGTGCCCAGCGGGCCTCCCCACTGACGGCTACTCAGCCTCAGCAGACTTGCACTGGTGCGACTGAGCCTTGTGGATTCAGGCTCCAGCCTCCAGAGAGATCCACTCACCCTGACATGGGTCCAGCCATATCTGGGACATGTGGAAACAGGTCTCGGGCATCCAGCACTTCTGGAATTCATCACATGTGGTTCCCCAATTACTGAGCCCTCCAAAGAGCTTTGGTTTGTGGGGGTTATAGCTATCAATATTTACTATACCAGAAATTAAAACTGAGTAGTGTTCCGAATCTTTATCAATTCATCAAAAAGTATTATTAAGCCCATTACACATTATACTAAGTAACATTTTTTAAGGTAAAATTAATTTTTCCAAACCAGAAAATGAATAAGAATTTTCTTTTATGGTTTTTGTAAATCACGTTCATATCTGGATTCTCACTCCTGCTTCCGCGCTCCATCTGCTGTGCTGTCAGACGTGAGGCGGCCTCTGGGCAACTCCACGTACACATGAAAAAGGGCAGAGAACATTGTGTTACTGTGAAAGTAGTTGTGGTCTCCTGGAGCCACCACAGGGGGCTTGGGGACTCCGGGGGATGGCGTTTTGAGATGCTCTCTTTAGATCACCCAGCTCTTCCTGGGGCTAGAGGGTCATACCCCTCTTCCGAAAACTCAGAGCTCCTCCAAAGACCTGTTCCTGCTTTTCAAGAATAAAGTCAAGTTTCCAAGACTCAAAGGCATGATTACTTTCAGAAAACAGGGTGAAAAAACACTTCTTGCTCTGATTTTAGTGGGACACCCGCAGAAATCCTGGCAGTAAGTTTCCCGGTCAGGTTAACCCACTACAGAGGGGTGGCAAGTGTTATCGGTGAGAGTGGAGGTGGAATGCTTTGGAAGCAACAGGCAGCGAGGGAACCGGATGGTAAATGAGCAGTGGCCCCTCGGGAGGGCCTAGAACACATCTGGGTCCCCACTAAAGCTGGGCAGTTTGAATCCTGTTAGACTCCACTCTTGTTTTCTCCTTGCTACCTCTGGTTTTTCCAGAAATTTCTCCTCCATGCCCATAATGTGGGCTGGTACATGGACTCGCTAGCCTCTCGCCTTTATCTCTTTCTCCAGACTAGCATCTCTTGCTATCCAGTTGAAATCTTGCTAGCTGGGTGACCTTGAGTGGGAGATTGTAGTGCTGTCTACCACACAACATTGTGCAACCACATACGAAACTGCATGCAAATTACCCCGTGCAGTCCGGGTCTGGGACATGACAGACATTCACTTCACATTAGCCATTTTCAATGAGCATTTCTGGTAAAGGCCTCTGCAAGGGGTAAGAGCCAAATGACACTTGCTCTTTAATATAGAGCTTTGACCCTGTATCCTCTCTATAGATTTTTAAAGGCCTCCACCACACTACCAATTCACAGTTTGTATCATGTCCGGGGATGGGAAGTCTGTGAGCAGCTTCTTACGGTGCCTGTGTCTTCAGTATTTATCTGACTCTCTTTGTCTGCAAACACCGGCCACGGTAATCCTATGAGCACATCTTTTCCCCTGCTTCTCCTCCTTCGTCTTAAACCAAGACTGGCTGTCGGGGCCACGGTAAATTCAACATGGATTACAAAGCAAGTTCAGAAACGCGAAGCCATTTCTGCTAAGCCACCTTCTCCCTGGCTGGTCAGGCTGGGAGTGGGGGTGCTTCTGGCCACAACAGCTTCAGCCTTCCTCGGGGCTCAGCTGCCCCCAGCAGAGTGAGCTGAACCCTCCGCCCGGTCACGAGGGCCGCCCCACACTTTGCCCGACTGCTCGATTCTGAGGCTAATTTGGCAGAAAAGAGGACTTGCATTTAGTTAGTGACGACCAGGTCTTAAGTACTCTCTTTTCTGCCTTTTTTTTTTAATGTTTATGTATTTATTTTTGAGAGAGAGAGAGAGAGAGAGAGAGAGAGAGAGAGAGAGCGAGCCAGGGAGAGACAGAGGGAGAGGGAGAGAGAGAGAGAGAGAGAGAGAATCCCAAGCAGACTTCATGCTGTCAGAGCTCCCCCCTTTTTTAAAATAAAGAAATAGACTAAAAAAAAATCCCATTGCTTTTATCATCCCAAGATATTTGGGTTTGACAAACGGATTACTTAGAGAATTGTGTATAAGTCATGAATCCAATACATATTTATTGAGAACTTCCCATGTTAGGGAGAGAATTCTTGATTCTCGAGACCTGGCAATGAACAGGGCAGACAAAATCCCTTCTCTGATAGAGAAAAACATATAAGAAAACAAAACAGAAAATAGCCCGGTGGCCAGGTGGACCAGGTAGAGATTTGGGTTAATCACAATAGAAACGGACTTTTTTTTGGTAATACTTTTAAATGTTTATTTATTTTTTATAGAGAGAGACAGAGACAGAGTGTGAGCAGGGAAGGGGCAGAGAGAGAGAGAGGGAGACACAGAATTGGAAGCAGGCTCCAGGCTCCAAGCTGTCAGCACAGAGCCCAATGCAGGGCTCGAACTCACAGACTGCGAGACCATGACCTGAATCAAAGTCGGACACTTAACCGACTGAGCCACCCAGGTGTCCCGAAACTAACTTTTTTTAAGCAAAGGCAAAAGAGGGATTTTACCGGGAAGACACAGGGGTGCTCATGGAACAGAAGGAGAGGCGGAAGGACCAAGGTTTGGGACCTCCCGAACCAGAATCACTCGGAGAATCTAGGAAATGAGAAGTGTCCTTTCAGCACCCCATTTTGTCACAATCAGCTCCTTCTGGTGTCTGTTTCTGAGTCAAAATGCCAGAGAGAAGGTGGCCAGCCAGTCCAGCTTGAGTCACATGCCTGCCTCTTGGCCAGTGGAGGGCGGGCCATCTGGATTGACAGTGCCCCCAGGGTTCTCTCTAATAAAGAGAGTGGTTAACTCCCCAAAGGAACACTGGGGTGCTGTTGTAGAAGGAGACACGGACACCGAGTAGCAAAAAAAACAGATGTCCTGGTTGTAAAGCAGGGCCTTTAGTTATGCAGGTGTTCAGAAAATGGATGTGCTTTTGGTTTGCATTGACTAGATCCACCAAGGCCTCAAGAGGGCGCCAACCCCTCAGTCCCTACAGTGGAGAATTTGAGGATACTGACAGTTATAAACTTATCAAGGAGAGTCAGGATGGCAAAGGATCTGGAGAGCCTGCTCTATCACGAATAATTAAAGAACTGCTGTAAGTAGTCTGGAGCCCCTGAGGGGTGCTGGTTGTCTCACTTTTGTGATATGTTCTAAGTGGGGTGAAGAGTGAGCTTCATTTCCTCTCAAATGATACTTTGTTATAAAATCTTCATCTATTGGGAACCAATCTGGTGCAGCGACTCTGGAAAACAGTATGGAGATATCTCAAGAACTAAAAATGGAACTACTCTATGGCCCAGCAATTGCACTGCTAGGTATTTACCCAAAGGATACAAAAATACTGATTCAAGGGGCACATCACCCCAATGTTTATAGCAGTGCTGTCAACAATAGTCAAGCTATGGAAAGAGCCCAAATGTCCATTGACGGATGAATGGATAAACAAGATGTGGTACACACACACACACACACACACACACACACAAAACACACAAGGGAATATTACTCAGCCATCAAAAAGAATGAAATCTTGCTATTTGCAATGACGTGGAAGGAGCTAGAAAGTATAATGTTAAGTGATGTAAGTCAGTCGGAGAAAGACAAATACTCTATGGTCTCATGCACAGTGGAATTTAAGAAACAAAACAGATGAACACGGGGGAAGGAAGAAAAAAACAAAAGGGAGGCAAACTGTAAGAGAGACTCTTAACTCTAAAGAGCAAACTGAGTGGGTGATGGGTCATAAAAAGGGCACTTGTTCTGATGAGCACTGGATATTGTATGTAAATGATGAGTCACTGAATTTCACACCTGAAACTAACATTACACTATGCTAACTCATTAGCATATAAATAAAAACTTGAAACCTGAAAAAAAAAGAAAAAAACAGAGCCAAAAATCTTAGTCTATCAAAGAAAAATTTTAAAGTAGGTATAATCTACTATTTCTGCATTTTTGCTTATCTTTCTTTAAAATGAATGTGAGGGGTGCCTGAGTGGCTCAGTCGGTTAAGCATCCCTTTGGCTCAGGTCATGATCTCATGGTTCATGGGTTCCAGCCCCACACTGGGCTCCGGGCTGACCGCTCAGAGCCTGGAGCCTGCTTTGAGTTCTGTGTCTCCCTCTTTCTCTGCCCCTCCCGTGCTCATGCTGTCTCTCCCTCTCTCAAAAATGAATAAACATTAAAAAAATTAAAATACCTTTTAAAAAAATACAATTAATTTGAGCCAGATCACCTTTGAGGTCTCCTGTGCTTTTAAAATTCTATATTCTACAAATCTCCTCTTTTCCAATCTGTTACGAGACAGCTACATTGTAAATAATATTATTATTAATATGGTACCTATAACTTATCAAAATTCATTCTATACAATTTTAGTTTATTCCAAGAGTGTTAAATTAATCTTCATCACCCTCCTTTAAGTAAAGAAGACTAGTTGAACTTTCTTCTGTTTTAAAAGATTAGGAAACGGGGCAGCTGGGTGGCTTAGTCGGTTAAGCATCTGACTCTTGATTTTGGCTCAGGTCATGATCTCATGGATGGTGACACTGAGCCCCATGTCGAGCTCTGCACTGACAGTGTGGAGCTTGCTTAGAATCCTCTCTCTCTGTCTCTCTCTGCCCTTCATATGCTCTCTTTCTCTTTCAAGATAAACAAATAAACCCTTAAAAAATAAAAATAAAAAAGTAAGGATTAGGAAACAAGAAACATAGTGGTTCACAGATAAGGGTATAGTGTAAGGATGCAGATTTGATTCGGGTTTCCCCTCTGACCTTGAAGGCCAGCTAACACCACTAACATTTCTGGGGGCGGGCCTAAAGATGGAGATTAAGACTAGTCACGCCCTACATGAAGGTCCTAGTCACGCCCTACGTGAGGGTCCTGGGCCCACTCTGTGATTGGTCAATACTCTAAATGTTGTGATTGGGTCCCGCCAAAAGTAACAAGTACTCTAGGCAATGTGAATGGTTAAACCTGCTGTCAATAATATTGTATAATAATAATTGGATCACTGTACCTATGTCACAATTTCCTGTGACTCCCCCTTCCCAAACTCATAAAAGTCCTACCCCACCTTTGTTCGGGGCTCTATGGCTCTCTCTGTTCCACCAGCTTGGAGTGAGCAGAGGCCCGGGTTCGAACCTGCAATAAACGGCCCTTGCTTTTTGGCTTTGACTCTGGACTCTGGTGGTTCATTTCTGGGGGACTCCCGAATTCTGGGCATTACAATAGTACATTTCATTTTATCTAGTTAGACTGAAGGGTATTATTCTTGTCCTTTTTATAGTAACCATACATCAAACGCTGTTAGATAACTGTGTTGTGAGGATTGCCGTCAAAGAACAAATTTTATATTTATGGGAAATACGTCTGTGGTGTAAGGTCTATTTGGTTACTTAGTTGTGCCAAGTTTTTAAAAATAGTTAAGATAAAATATGAACATAGGAACTCAATAATGAAATCTAAGATCTTCCTTTCAAGAGTAAGAGGCAATTACTGTTTGCAATTTAATTAGGAAAACACAATTAAAGGAATAAAGAGCATCTATTCTCCTGCTGAATATTAAAGTTCGCCACAGAGGAAAACCCCATGTGAAATGTGGTTGAGGCTAATTTGCTAAAGTATCTGGGTCTGGAACCAGTGCCTTGCTCAGGGCTAGACAATGCAGTCCTCAGGGGACGGAAATCGGTGATCATTTAGGAAGCCAACACTCCAAATCACAGAGACTATGCCTGTCTGTTACAATATTTCACAACACATAATGCACTCCCCTATATTTTCTCTTGACCTTAGATTTGCAGTTGCTTACAAACATCATCACTTGGGCTTACTAGTAAAGAATTGTTGACACATTGATCCTGAACTGAATTCAAAGCAAAGCCGATTTCTTTCTGCAGACAAGCTGAGTGAGCTCCCAAGGTGCTGTGGGCCACTAAGAAGGACTCCTGGGGCCAGAGGGTCTAGCCTTCTGACCCTGGGATAGAATGAGAAGCTCAAGTCGGGGACCTGTTCAGAACAGCACGGTCTTGGGAGAGGACCCAGGGATAAAAGTCAAGAATCTTGGGTCCTGATCTTTTAAATTTGCCTCTACTACTATGACTCGTGTGACTTTAAGTTGTGTGGCTGTTTACATCTCTGGGCCTTATTTATTTCACCTGTAAGTGGAATGAAGCTGTCGCTCTCCAAGGGACCCGTAAATAGGACATGGGTTTGGCGATGGAAAAATGTAAAGGCACAATGCAAAGTCTGCCTTCTCCCTGCTCCTGTGGGCATTCTAGTCCGAGAAGATCTAATACAGCAGGTGTAGGTGAGAGTGCTCTGAGGAAAAATAAAGCTGGTTAAAAGGTCAGGCCCACCTGTGGGCGGGGGTAAGGGCTTTGCTCCCAGGAAGGGCTCCCCGATAAGGTGACATCTGAGCTGAGTTCTGAGTGAAGGGGGAGGGTGCCCCCCGTCAGGGACAAGGCAGTCCAGGGAAGTGGAAGTTAAGGGGCAAGGTCTTGAGGGGAGAGTAAGGTTGGGGGCATTCAAGAAACGTCGCGGAGCCCAACGTGGCTGGATGAAGAGGCAAAGACGTTGGACAGTGTTGCTGTTCTGGTGGTGGAAGCGTCGTGGGGAGCTGTGGCCTCTTTGCTTCTGGAAGCTGGAAGGCACACAGGTAACAGCACAGTCCGGATTTAGGGGTCCCTAGCTTGTTGGCATTGGCTGGACTCGGGGAATAGAGAGTGCGCTGGGCAGGTATGTGGCCAGTGCAGTCCCACAGGGCTGACGATCTGAAGGGGCCCCTGCTTGGCCTTATGTCTCCGTGGTAGTAATCCCCAAATGCTTGATAGTATCATCTTGGTGTTTGCAGTGTTGGTGTGAAGCCGGATGGGATAGTGGGGCCTGTGTTAGGGGCTCGGATCCTCTGGTCTCACAGTTCTCCCTCTCGCCGCCTCCGGCCGCACTGGGCTGGGGGCTGGGTCACCCAGGCCCGAGCCTGGTGACAGGAGGGCCAAACCCTGTGCACGCTGTCACAGGTCCGGACAGTGAGGCCTGTACCACCTTGCCAGTATCCCTTCGCTGGAGGGAGCTGGTATTAAATAACAAAACACAGCATGACAGGGAAAGAGACGGCAGGAGATGGGAGAAGCTTTCTTGTTGGCCTTTGGACAAGGGACCCCATTTTCATTTTGCAGTGGCCCCTGGGGCGCTTCGTGGTGGGAAGAGAGTGTCCTCCTCCTGGGCCAGGGCCTTGTTTTAAAACACAGCAAACATCTGGGAGCTTTCCAGTGGGTCCTGTTGCCCTCTTCTGGGCAGTCTAGGCATTGGCTGAAGAAAAGGCTCCCAAATCAAGAAATTCAAAACTCCTTTGAGACAATAATCATCAATGTTCTTCTTTTGAGCTTTTGAAGGCCGTTGCAGGTTTGAATAGCCAGTTCCCAAGATAATTGCTTTCTAGGTAGAGGAGGGTTTTTTTTAACTCTTAGTATCTAGGAATGAGATGTAAAGTACAGCAGAAACCATATTTTGAACAGTTAGTGAATCTGTGTTTTTTTTTTTACATTTTTTTAATGTTTATGCATCCTTGAAACAGAGACAGAACATGAATGGGGGAGGGGCATAGAGAGGGAGACACAGAAATCAAAGCAGGCTCCAGGCTCTGATCTGCCAGCACAGAGCCTGACACAGGTCTTGAACTCATGAACCAAGAGATCATGACCTGAGCAAAGTCAGATGCTAAGCTGGCTGAGCCACCCAGGTGCCCCTTAGTGATTCTGTTTTGTTGTGCCATCTTGTAATATTAGTTACTGTGTATGACACATTCCTTACCATTAAAAATAATTATTGGAATATACCTACACATCACTAGTACCATTGTTCAGAATTTAAAGAACCTAATCACTCCAATTTCCAAGTTCTGGATATCTGGCAATTTTTCATTTCACTGGACATAGGGAGGATTATCTAGGGAATATTTCTTTAATGTTTGTAATACATCAAGAAATTAATATTGAACTATTAAATCACTGCTTCTAAGATAGATTCTCTTTTTGGCAATGGTGGTACAAAAACCATAGGAAAGAACACCATTAAAACCAATGGATCTCTGTTGTCTTTGGGTGGGAGAGAAAGAGAGAGAGAGAGAGAGAGAGAGATGTGGAGCATAAGTGGAAGGTGAAAGATGAGCATCCTCTGTGTCTTGTGTGTAAGGACAGGTGACATTGACATGACCGAAGGCCCATCTAGACTCTACCATGTGTGAACTGTGGCACAAACTTCATCTGACTTATCTCATTTAAGTTTCACAGCAACCGTCTTACAGAAAACCAAGCATCACTGAGGTTGAATAGCTTACCCAAGATTTGTTCATCTCGTAACTGATAATTTGGACTCAATACCAGAGCTATCTGATTCCAAAGCCCGGAGTCCTTCATTATGCAATGTGGCTGCCTAATGAATGACTCTAATACTGATGAGTTTTGCGGAGGACTACTGGTAAAGACTTAACAGATTGTGTAATACAGTGGCACGTTCTAAGTTGCAGATGGCAAAATTGCAGCCCTGAGGAATGAAGTGACCCTCATGGAGCTGAGCATTAAGGGGAAGAGCTGGTCTTGGGCCCTCAAGTCCCCTTAGCACTAGTTCAGTGCTCTTTCCAATGTATCACATTGCTGGAATAACTTAGTTAAGAAACTGGGGGTAATCTAATTTATTTCCACGTTTCTATCTCTGATGCGGTGGTATTTGGGCTCTCCAGTAACTACCTAGACTGAGAGATATAAAAGAAGGAGCTGGTACAAGACGGTAAATAGATTCAATACTAGTCATCATCTAAATGAGAAAGTAAAGAGAAAAGAAGCTAACCAAAGAGGCAGCCCATTATCATGCTCCTGTCACTCTGCAAACTTCCAGTCGGTTGATCAACGACCAACGTTTACAGAGCATCTTCTCTGTGCCAAGTACCAAGGGAGGGGCTAGAAAACTGGAAATGAGTAATGGCCAATGGGGGTCTCACAGTCAAGTGGATGAACAAACATTTAAACAAAA
Source organism: Suricata suricatta (assembly GCF_006229205.1). NCBI lineage: Eukaryota > Metazoa > Chordata > Mammalia > Carnivora > Herpestidae > Suricata > Suricata suricatta. Next base: position 70,705,838 of record NC_043703.1, on the reverse strand, counting down.
GTACATTGCAATGCAAGTTCTACAAACACGCTCCTCTTGGCTGCAAAGAGCATAGAGATTCCTGTCTGGGAGAATCAGTCACCGAGGGACAGCTTGGTGATACCTTCACCAAGGAGACCTTCACTCACACCAGGACACCTTCAATGTAGCAATGCTATTCACATGACATTTTTCTGGTCCTTCTAACAATGAAATGGGCATCCTTCAATTCCAACTTGGACAGAGAACAGGATCCTATGATAATCCATGAACTGGAAGTAGTAAAAATTTTTTGAAAGCAATTAAATTATTTTGGTTAATAAGGAACAGAGATGTGGATTACCAGAACACTGTGGTACATTTAAATTGTCTAGAGGGATTGAACAGCAAATGAAAGCTTAATTTCAGCTTGGTTAAACACAGAATAATTAGGAGTTGTTAAATTGGTATGCTAATTTAATTAAAAATTTAAAGCAAAAACAAACATGTTAGCTAAAAGGGTGACTATTATATAATTGTAACGAGTTTGCAATTTAAATATTTTTCCAATTAAAAATAGCATTAATTTTTAGGGCTCCCAGATGCATTATGTTGAACTCAGGAAAATAAAAACAAAGGATCCACGAATGATTAATATACCTCTCTCATTCCAGATAGATTACAGAATTATATATCTCTTAAGTTTTAGAAAAACAGAAAATGGAATTGATTATTTATTAAATTTCAGAATTGGGAAAGACCATTTAGGTTGAAAAGTAGTATAAGCTAGCCAAGGGAAAAATATATATAAAATTAACTAAAAATAAGAGTTTCCTTATGTAAAATAAAGAAACACCATGGGCACCAGGGTGGCTCAGTCTGTTAAGTGTTTGACTCCTGATTTCCACTCAGTAATGGTCTCATGGTTTGTGGGAGGGAGCCCCATGTTGGGTTCTGTGCTAACAGCAGGAACCTGCTTGTGAGTGCTCTCTCTCTCAAATTAAAGAAAGAAATAATAAAAAAAAAAAGAAACACCATCACAATGTCAGACAAACTCTAGCACAGAAGGAATAGTTATAACAATAAACTAATAATTATATAAAAGTAATTATAATTATATATAAAGATTATATAAATTAATAAAATTGATCAGAAAAAATAAGAAATTTATAAAAATTGATAAGAAATTATCTAACATCCTGATAGATAAATAGATGTGTCAGTCAGCTATTACTACAATACTACTGCATTACAAATCCCCTTAAAGCTCAGTGGCTAATGATAGCATTTACTGTCACAGAAGTCTGCTGCTCAGCTCTAATTTGACTGGTTTAGGCTGGACTGGGCTAGGTGACTCTGCTTCAGAGTGCAAGTTCATGGGGCTTGGCTCCAGGATGCAGTGTGGATACAGGTCTATTCCAAGGGTCTGTCGTCACTCTAAGACCAATGATTTTCAAGTCATGATCTCGAGGTTTGTGAGTTCAAGCCCCGCATTGGGTTCTGGTGCTGACAGTGTGGAGCCTGGTTGGGATTCTTTGTCTCCCTCTCTCTCTGCCCCTCCCCTGCTCATGCTCTCCTTCTCTCCCTGTCTTTCTCAAAAATAAATAAATATACTTTAAAAAAATCCTTTGTATTAACACCAAGCCCCCTTCTTAGTTGTATGTTTCTCTGTCTTTGTTTTGTTTTTATTTTTTGAAAGTTTATTTTTAGTAGTGTCTACATCCAACATAGGGCTTGAACTTATGATCCTGAGATCAAGAGTTGCATGTTCTCCTGATTGATCCACAAAGTCTTATGCTTATGTCATGTCTGCTAACAGTCTCTTGGGCAAAGCAAGTCATATGGCCAAACAGCATCACTGGGGTAGAGAATGGTACTGCATCCATAGTGGCAGGGGAGGTAAAATTAATCTAAATGATCATAGTGGGAAAAGGAAATAAACTGGTAACCGACAAAATAGGAAACCCATAATTAATAAAATATGAGGGGCGCCTGGGTGGCTCAGTCGGTTAAGCCTCTGACTTCGGCTCAGGTCATGATCTCATGTTTGTGAGTTTGAGCCCCACGTGCTGACAGCTCTGAGCCTGGAGCCTGCTTCCGGTTCTGTGTCTCCCTCTCTCTCTGACCCTCCCCACTCATGCTCTGTCTCTCTCTGTCTCAAAAATAAATAAACATTAAAAAATTTTTTAATATATGGGAAGATGACAAATTTCTTTAGTAACATAAAAATTGAAATTAAAACTACATTGAAATAGCACTTATTACTTATCAATAAGAAAAATATTAAAGTAATCCAATTACTCAATAGTAAAAATTCTTCCCAGTGAGAACAACAGGAGATCCAGATGGTTTTACAGATGAGTTCAACTAAATTTTCCAGAAACAGATCATTTCATCTGATATAAACTCTTCCAGAGGATGGCAAGAGTAGAAATATCCTTTAATGCATTTTATGGCATCAAGACAAGAACATTAGAATAAAGGGAAATTATAATTCATTTTCATTCTAAGGATAGATGTAAAAATCCTAAATATTCTAAATTTTTTAAACATTTATTTATTTTTGAGAGAGAGACTGAGAGACAGAGACAGAGATGGGGAGGGGGAGAGAGAGAGAGCGGGAGCTACAGAATCCTAAGCAGGCTCTAGGCTCTAAGCTGTCAGCACAGAGCCCAACATGAGGTTGAACCCATGAACTGTGAGATCATGATCTGAGCCGAAGTCGGACATTCAACTGACTGAGCCACCAGGCGCCCCCTAAACAAAAGAATCTAACAATGTATAAAATGATAACACACCATAATAAATACTCCCAAAATAGCATGGCTGAAATAAGAGAAGTTCTAGCTTGGCTCATCTAGGCTGGTCAGACAGCTCTGCTTCAACACCGTCACCTAAAGACTGAGGTTCCTTCCACTTTGTTGACAGGTCATTCCCAAGAGCCCTGTACTCACTGGAATGATCAAAGCTGGGCCACTCCCACATCAGTGTTGTGGTCAATGGTGAAGAAAAGCTGAATTCAGGGCAAGCAATGTTTCCTTAATTAGGAGCAATCTACTTACTCCTGGGGGTGGGTGGTGGTAAATAGAATTGTTGAGTTGCTCTATGTCCAGGAAGAGGAGGATTAAATTTCTTAGAGGCAATTGGCAACCTGCCATATGAGGAATAACTCTAATAAAAGATGTGTAAGATCTATATTCAGAATATCATAAGATCTTACTGGAGGATATTAAAGAGCGCCCAAGAGAATGGAAGGATATTCATGTTTTGGAGAGGAGTACTCAACATCGTGAGGTTGCTTATTCCCTCCAAAGTCCGAATAAAAGCTAAATGGGATTTTCACTGAAATTGAGAGGTTGGTATTAACATTTACATGGAAGAGAAAAGGGTCAAAAATAGTTAAGCATAAAGTAGATGGATTTGCTCTGGCTGATAGAAAAATTTATTATAAATCTGTGGCATTTATGCATTGGCTATTGGTATAAGGGAAGATAAATCGACCAGAAGAACAAAATAAGGACTTTACAAAAAGCCCACATACTCATGGAACTTTGATATATAACAGAAGTGGCATTGCAGATAATTGGGGGAAGAAGAAACTATTTAATATATAGTTCTTGAACATCTTGGTATCTACATGGCTAAAACTGATATTGAATTCTCATCTCACACAAAATACATAAATCAATTCCAGTACTTAAAATGTGAAAGGCAGAGCTTTAATATTTTAGAACAAAATATAGAAGAATATCTTTCTAACCTTGGAATTTTTAATTTTTTAAAATGTTTTTTATTTATTTTTAAGAGACAGAGAGATACAGCGTGAGTAGGGGATGGTCAGAGAGAGAAGGAGACACAGAATGTGAAGACAGGCTCCAGACTCTGAGCTAGCTGTCAGCACAGAGCCTGATGCAGGGCTTGAACCCACGAACCATGAGATCATGACCTGAGCCGAAGTCAAACACTTAACCAACTGAGCCACCCAGGTGCCCCAGTAACCTTGGAATTTTTAAAGCAAGACACAGAAACTCATGAAAAGAGAGTTGGTACATTTGACTACAATTAAGACTTCTTCAACAAATACCATAAACCAAATAAAAATCAAGTCATTCACTGGGAGAACATATGTGTAATATATATAATTGATAAAGGATTGGGATACCTGGGTGGCTCAGTCGGTTATGCGTCTGCTTCAGCTCAGGTCATGATCTCACTGTTTGTGAGTTTGAGCCCCGCGTCAGGCTCTGTGCTGACAGTTCAGAGCCTGGAGTCTGCTTCGGATTCTGTGTCTCCCTCTCCCTCTGCCCCTCCCCTGATCACACTCTATCTGTCTCTCTCTCTCAAAAATAAACATTAAAAAAAAGGAGATTAAGAGAAAGTGAACTAGCTTTTCTTGTGCATTGATAGTACAAGTATAAATTGGAACAGCATTTTTAGTTGTATGTCTCTATATATCTCACAACATATATATGTACACATATGTATGTATACCCCATGTATGTGGCACACATACATGTGTGTACATGTGTATATATGTTGTATGTATTATATATACATAGAACAGATGATGTATGTGTGTATATATGTTGTATGTATTATATATACATAGGACAGATTATGTATGTCAGTTCTGGGAAATAAAGGCTAACTCCCACCCCAAAATTAAAACAAAGCTTGAAATGAACCCCTGAAATTAGAAAAAATTTATGAACACAAGGGTACAGTTAGCCCCTTTCCACCTGGGGACCCTTCACTTTCCCTTTCTTCTGAGATCCGTAACTTGAGGCTCAGTCAGGGGGACAAGGGACCCATGGAGGGCACCCTCACATCCACAGTTCTGGCACAAACTGTAGTTCCTACAGTGTGAAGTTCATGGGAGAAGGGACCATGCCATGTGGTCCTCCTGCTGTGCTGTGGCAAATGTAGGTGCTCAGCAACCATCTGTGGCAAAGTTAAGGCCTTGTCAAAGAAGAAAAGGACTTTCGTGGACCAGACTGGTCAAGCTGAAGGAAGAGAAATGATTTGTGTGCCAGCACTGTGCAGATTTTATAATCATGATTGACGTTTTTGGTCAATATCTTCTGCTCTCCAGAGAAATGCCTTTCTGAAATTCAATGTAAAATGCTGGATTCTTCTTCACCTAAAAATGCCTCTTGCAAGGTCTTCTATGATTAGGTTTATTTGACCCTCTGGCATAAAATAACAATCCCTGAGAAGGATACTTTATATGCTATGGATTGGATTAAAATTTACGTCTAAATTTTTCAGTAGGCTTCACCATAATAATTGAAGTTTATTCCACCATAAGTACATAAAACAAGCAAATGGAAGCAAAAAACACATCTTTCGATATATTTTAGTTATAACCCTAAATGAATGTCAAATTCTCAAGAGACTCAGAATGCACTAGAAATTCAAATAGCATTAAGAAGATCATGGACATTTATATTTTATTGCTGTTTTAGCCATTCCAAGTAAAATTGCCCAGGGGAATTTATCTTGGTCTAGGGACAGAAATTATATTTTTTGTACCATTTGTATCATTTGAGCAGTCTCAGATTGGAGGTAAAACAGACTTTCAGGGAGAACACAAGAAGAGAAGGTGCATTTTTGGGGCAAAAGTCAGTAACTGAATTTTGGGATATTAACTGTTGTAGAGTAAACTTGAATCCAATTTTAGAAGAAAACACCAAGTCTTTAAACCCCTGGACCTACAGCCAAGTGTAAATCATAGCAGGTTTTAAGAACAGAGCGGACTCTGTGATTGACACTGAAGGGAGGCACTGTTGATAGTGTTTCAAAACCGCAGCCGGTGTTCAGTGAGCCGTGCTAAGGAAGAGAAAGATGGACGAGGTAAGGCCAGTTCTGGGAGACTCCGTCAGAAGACCAAGAAGTCTGCCTCTCGTCTTCCAGCTCGGCCTTCCCTGTGGTGAAAGGTGTCCCCAGGGCCAGATCGGGACTGCAGAGCAATGGCAGAGAGATAAGGAGCAGCGGGGACGTCCAGAGCCTCTGGCGTGGGGGCCAGGAGTTACGGGAAACATGCCCATAGGCTTTGTGTGATCACTGGCTGAGGAGCTGGACATCATGTTCAGGACGTGTGGTCCCTGTCACCGAGGGGGAAAGTGTCTGCACACACCACCCAAACCTTACTCAGGACCAGGCCAAAAAGTCTAGCAAGCTTTAGGTCACCTGGCCTAGGAAGGAGACAGAGAGTATCCCACTGATCCTTGATGCAGTGGGTCCTCTTGTTAGGAAGAACCTCCCTTTGCTTCTTATATTATTTGGATCATTGGTTACATTTGAAAAAATTGTGGTAAAATCCAACATAAAATTTACCATCTTAACCATTTTTTAAGTGTGTAGTTTTATGGCAGTAAGTACGCTCACGCTGTTATGCAGCCCTCTCCACCGTCCATCTCAGAGCTCTTCATCCTGCGAAACCAAAACTCTGTCCCCACTAAATAACACCTGAAAAAAATAAAAAACCAAAACCAAAACCAAAAAAAAACCAAACCCCAAAACAAAGCCAAATAAAAAAAAAAACAACACCTCATTTCCCCTCCCCGCACCAATTCTACTTTTGGTCCCTACGAGTCTGACTACTCTAGGTACCTCATATCAGTGGAAGCATATCCAGTATTTGTCCTTTGGTGACTGATTTATTTCACATATAATGTCTCCCAGGTTTTTCCATGTTATAGCGTGTGTCAGAATTTCCTTCCTTTTTAAAAATTTTTTTTAGCATTTATTCATTTTTGAGAGACAGAGGATGAGTGGGGGATGGGCAGAGAGAGGAGATACAGAGTCTGAAGCAGGCTCCAGGTTCTGAGCTGTGTCAGCACAGAAGGCTGACCTGGGGCTCAAACTCACAGACCATGAGATCATGACTTGAGCCGAAGTCGGATGCTTAACTGACTGAGTCACCCAGGTGCCCCCAGAATTTCCTTCTTTTTAAAGGCCTGAAAAATATCTGTTGTATTTATGCACTACATTTGGTTTATCTATTTATCTGTCAGTTCATACTTGGATTGTTTCTACCTTTTTGTCATTTTGAATATTATTGCTATGAACAGGGGTGTACAAAGACCTCTTTCAGTCCCTGCTTTCAATTCTTTGGGTATGTGTACCTGGATAGAGAATTACTAAATCATATATTAATTCTTTTTTTTTTGAGGGGTTGCTACACTATCTTCTATAGCAGCTGCTCTATTTTACATTCCTGCCAACAGTGCACAGGGTTCCAATTTTTCCACATCCTGGTCCCTGGTTACATTTTATGTGACAAAGCTTACCACACAACCTATCTGCTTTGTTTTAAAGAATGCCATCATAGCTGGTTTATTATTTTTTCTTTCTTTCTCTCAAGTCATTTTTTTTTTCTTATCAAAAGCCCCAGACTCACCATCATTATGGTTTTGGGGGATGGGAGCAGAGACCAGCCAAGAACAAGCTTGCTTTAATGTTTGCCCTCCCCATAAATTATATTGCTGTGGCATTTTGCAGCTCATAAAATGCTTTTATATCCATAATCTCTTTGATGCCTGCCCCATAAGAGGGGTCATGCATTTGTTATTATTCACCTTAATAGATGGAGAAATGGGGCGCACAGGAACTAAGTAACCTGCATAGATGGTAGAGCCAACATTGGACTGGAAACACCACCTCCTGATATGGGACACAGTCAGGGCTTTTCCATCACCCTGTGAGATTTCTCCAGTCCACTCCACAGGCAGAGAGACGAGGGACTTGTTCCCCTTCCAGATGTATGGAAGGACTGGTTGTTCAAGACAAAAACAATTCCTGGCTCAAGCACTTAAAATTGCTGTGAAATACAGAACTACTGTCTGCTTGTGGACATCTGTGGATCCTCTTGGTGTCACCATTTGCTCTAGCTGCTGTGACAGCAACCAGTTTCACAAGGCTTGGACCAGCTTTCCTTCACTATAAGTAGACAGCACCTCACCTTGATTCTGCCCTGGGTGTCTCTTGTTTTCCTTCCTGAAGGAACATCGGCATGGGGTACCTATAGGAACTCTGGAAGAGTGGGAGAATTAAAACTCATGAGACCACCTTTGGCCCAAAGGAAATGGAAGCCAGTGCATAAGAGATTCTTCCTTTCTTCTCTGAGGAGGACATATCTAAGACGCAGTCCACAAAAGGCTAAAGACCTTGTAGGATCTAATACCATTCACCCTTAGCAGTAGCCAACTCTGATGCTTCTATTATTTTCCTTCCTTTCACGTTCAACAACTCCCTTCTATATTAACTGATTCTCAGAATCACTTGTCCAATAAACTCCCTGAACACGAGTTTTGCGGTTGTGGTTGATTTTGGGTTTTGTTTTGTTTTGTTTTGTTTTTTCCTCTCCAGACTCTGCTTTCAGGGGATTCCATGCAGTTCTAGAAGTAAGCAGATCCCCGGGATGGGATTTTGACTGGGTCACTGTGTCATTAGACAGCAGTAAGGACTCCTTTGCTAGTCTAAATTGAGAATGACCATCTAGGCATGCAGTAGCATCAAAATAACTAGGATTCTAATATGCAGTGGACAAGCATGAGAAATGTGGTAAATTTAGTGCTTACCAGTTTGGGACAATAATAATTATGAGGACTGTGGCAGAGTGACAGAGGAGACTGGTAGCCTCAACGGGTCTCTCATATCAAAGTTTGACCCTGATGTGAAACAAGTGGGGTCTGGAATCCGAGATAGAGGTATTTGCATTGGCAAGATAGAATCTTCAGAACCCCTAGACTTCCTAGAACCATCTGCGCTGGTAGAAGCAGCCCTGTCCCTCTTGCTGGAGGACAGGAGTTCTGCTGGCTTGACTGCCTGTTAAAATTTCACCGAAGGCAAATGCCTCACAAAATTATGCTGTGCTCCTCAAGATCCACTTACATCATCCCTTCACTGCCCTCAGGCTGGTATCCAAAATCAGCTCTCAGCTCAGCCTGAACAGGAAAATAGCTTACACACACGCACACATTTATTTTGCAGTTTTTCACAGTGGTGTGTGTGCTATTGGTTTAGGTGGGTGGTGCTGTGTGATCAATAGCCAAAGTATGTTGGTCCAGGGACCACATGGTAGAAGTAGAACTAGACCCTCTTACCAACACTCTCAGTGACCCGCTCATGCTTTCTGTGAAACCTTGAACTTTGCAGGATTAGAGGCCTGGACTCACTGTTGTAGCTTGAAGCTGCAACTACTCTCTGGCCACAGGCCAATAGACAGGGGAAGGAGTTACCGTGCTGGCAAGAGATATTCATCCTGGTTAGCATAAGGAGCTAGAATTGTTGCTGTACCGTGGGGGTAAACATGGGAGTATGCCTGAGATGCAGGGGGGTTCACTGGGCATCTTTTGGGGCTTCCATGTCCAGCTGTAGCAACAAGTGGGCAACTGTAGAAATCATGGCTCAATCCAGGCAGAACAACTAAGAGTCAGACCATGAGGGAGGAAGATCAGGTTACCCCATTGTGGAAGCAACCTAGCCTGGTCAGAGTCCCAGCAGAGGTAACGAAAGTCTGGAATGAGAATTAGAGGAAAAAGATGCTGATTCTCAGAGACCTTCTAGGAAACACATGCAACAGAAGAGACCATAGCTTGTTCCACGAACTGATGTGGATTCAGTCTTCATAGACATGACTGCCGGCCACCACCACGAAGGGAATGCTGTGATCGACTGGACTTAATGGAAAGCATAAGAGATTTGAGTGGTGCAATGAGACACATCTCAGGTACGTTTTGTAAGAACCCAAAAAGGTTGAGCATAAGTCATCCGGAACAGTGACTAACTCTATAATGAGTCTTTTAAAATTTAATATTTGTATATATTGTGAAATGATCACCACAACAAGTCTAGATAACATCCATCATCACACATAGTTACAAAACTTATTTTTCTTATGATGAGTACCTTTAAGATCTACTCTCTTAGTAGCTTTCAAATGTGCAATACAGTATTATTGACTATAGTCGCCATGCTGCACATTATATGCCCAGGACTTAGCTTATAACTGGTTGATTCCCTTTCCCTGTTTCCCCCATCCCTCCACCCCTCACCTCTGGCAACCACAATCTGTTTTATCTACAAGCCCTTTTGTTGTTGTTTGGCAATGGCTTTTAATGTTGCTTTTCTTTCTTCCTTGGTCTCTTTTTCGCTGTCCCCTGGGATCATGTCCCAAATAAACTACCTGCACACAAGACTCTTCTGTCTTGCAGTTAGGAGAACCCAGGCCATAATAACATAAATTTAGTGCATAGTTAAGGTCATAAGAGAGTAAGAGGAACTGACCATGAACTAAGACAAAAAGAGAGACCGAAGCCAGAGTGGTAAGCAAATGCTCAATGATAAACTAGTGAGTGAGATGCCCGCAAAGTAGGGTTTGGGTTGCTTTGGGAGTGGTCGGCTGGGGCTTGGTTCAGATGTTGGAGATGTTGGAACTAAGACCTCTTAGTTGATTAAGCCTCTAAGGGCTAGCTCATTACACAAAGACCTGCCCATCAATAAAAGAAGTCCAGAAGGAAACCAAATATAATTTCTAAACAAAAAATTATCAAATATAGGAGGAAACCACTCACAACCAGTCAGAGTGAGCAGAAAAAGCAAATAGTGTTATTAGACCCCTGAGGACTTCAGGTATTGGAATAATAAAATGTAAAAAAAATGTGAAGTATTCCTAATATGTTTACTAAAATTAAGCAGAGAATCAAAAATATGAGAAAAGAATAAAAGATGATAAAATAAACATACACATTTGAAAAAGAACTGACTAGAATGTGAAGAAACAAAAACAGAAACATTAAGAAATGAAGAAGAATCAGAGAGTATTAAGAAAAATTTAAAGCATGAAATGAGTGAACAGATACTATGAATGAGAAATGGGTGAGGTGGAGTAGAGGTGTGAAGGAATTGTTAAGGATCTAGACAGAGAGAATAAAAAATGGTTAATAAAGAAGACAGACTAAGAGATACTAGAATAAGAAAGCATAACATGCATTCCATTGGAACTTCAGAAGGATAGAATGGGACAAATCAATATAAGATTGTATTGCAGAACTTTCCAAAATTGGTAAAAGACAAGAATTCTTAGACACAAGAGGCACAGTAAGTCACAAACGTGGAATAAAACAAAATCCACACCTAAATGTGAAGGAGCGAACTGCAGAACAATGAAGATGATGGGAAGATCTTAAAAGCGGATGGAGAGGAGCAAGGTCATGCCCAAAGGAATAGCAAACGGACTGGTAGCCAACGTCACCGAAGCAGCAATGGAAGCCGGGAGAGAAGTAACTGTTAACCTAGAATCATAGGCGTGGATGACAACTGTGCAAAGATGGAAATGAAATAAAGAGGTCTTCAGGAACCCAGACTGAGAGCTGCTGTTCACCAATAAGCATTCACAAAGGACTTCTTGATGATGTCTTCCAGAAAGAAGGAAATGGATCCCAGAAAGAAGATCTGAGCTTCGAGAAGGACTGGTAAGCAAACACTGACTATAAAATAATAATAACGCTGTCTAATTTGCATTGTAAAAAAATCCACTGGCATATTGCATGAAATCATATGGACAGGGAATAAATGGAGTTTAATTGCTTAAAAGTCCTTTATTGCTCAGGAGAAGCACAGAGACATAAAAAGTTAGAATTTCCAGTTACCTGTCTATGTTAATAGTTTAAGGATAACTACTGGAAGAAAGAAATTAGAGTGTATATCTTCTATTACAGGATGTATAAAACAATGGAAATTTTCTCTCAATCAATCTAACGGAGACAGAAAAAAAGAAAAAGAAGACGCAAAATAAGCAGACCAGAAGTGCTGTGGACGAGGACAGGAAAATGTATCTTCAAGCTGCCATAGTTCCTATCATGAAAGCACGAAAAGTGCTTCGGCATTAATGCCCTTATTCAAGAGGTGATTAGCCAGTCGAGAGCTAGGTTTAATCCTAGTATCAGCATGATTAAGAAGTGTATTGAGTTCTGATAGACAAACAGCACATCGAATGCAGCCAGGCGTCGGCAGATGAATACAGTTACATAGCGTGATGTCGCTCTCCTCTAGTGTGGGTGTGAGAAGATCACTGCCGTCACCATTTGGTGTGTTCCTGTGGGAAAAAGCAGGCCTGTGCCTCCATAATTTGGTCATTTGGCAGCCCCTGTTTTTCTGCTGTTTACAACATCACCAGTGCCACGTCATGAGCGTCAGAGAAATTGCCTAGAGAGATTTCAAGCTCATGTCATTATGACATTTCTTAAAACCTTATCAAAAGAATGAGTGAAGTATTGCTGAAATGTGGAAATTTGGTTGGGTACCATGCTTTTTCTCCCCTTCATGTTTGCAGTTGATGTGTGTGTGTGTGTGTGTGTGTGTGTGTGTGTGTGTTTTAATGTATCTTAAAGGACATAAAATAAAATATTTAAATATTGTGACCTAAAAATTGTATCTACATTAGAATGACAAATGATATTGCTGCTTATCAAATAAAAAAATAAATAGAAAAAAAGAGATGCAAAATAAGCAAGACCAACAGAAAACACAATTATATGGTTCAATTACACAAAAATGATATCATTACAAAATAATTATGTAAGTAATTACATAAGTAATTAAATGAGGTATATTTACAAATGAAAAGACAGATGTCAGACTGACTAGAAATAATCAGAAGTTGCAAATTTATAGGAAACACACCCAAGACAACACAGAGACATTAAAAGACAGAAAAAGATAGATATATGGCTATTATTTTTTTTAATTTTAAATGTTTTTTATTTATTTTTGAGAGACAGAGACAGTATGAGCAGGGGAGGGTCAGAGAGAGAGAGAGAGATACAGAATCTGAAGACAGGCTCCAGGCTCTGAGCTAGCTGTCAGCACAGAGCCCAATGCAGGGCTCAAACCCATGAACCATGAGATCATGACCTGAGCTGAAGCCGGACGCTTAATCGACTGAGCCGCCCAGGTGCCCTGATATATGGCTATTATTAATGCAGAGGAAGCTTCTAAAGCAATTCTATATCTGAAGAAAATATATTTTAAGGTAAAAAGCATTTGTGAGACAGAAAGGCACTACATACTGCTAAAAATATGATTTACTAGGGCTGTCTAACATTTGGAAACTTGTTTGCCCCTAATAACATAGCTTCAGTGTATATAAAGCAGCAGCTGACAGGATTGTAAAGAGAAATGGACAAATTCAGTGTCATCGCAGGGGATTTCGAAACTTCCCTTCAGGAGCTGAGAGCTGTCGGAGACAAGATATAAGAAAAGATATAAAATATCTGGACTGCAAACTTGAAAGCTTGACCCAGTGAACACACATAGACCCTGAACCTAAAAATCAGAAGATACACCTTGTTCTGAAAAGCATGATGTATTTATGAAAAGGGTACAAAGAAAGTCTACATCAATTTCAAAAAGTCAGTATCAAACACACCATGTTTTCTGGCTATGGTGCAAGTAAATTAGAAGAGTCACAAAAAGATATCTAAAGAAGCTTCATATGTTTACAACGTAAAAAGACTTCTGAGTAACTAACGAGCCAAAAAAGTGATTGAAATGGAAATTAAGAACTTATAATTTAATGATCTTGAAAGCACCACATATAAAAATGTGTGGGGAAGTTATTTGACAAAAAGAAAGACCAAAAAAATTAATGGGCTAAGCTTTCAACTGAGAATTTAGAAAAAGAACCATAGAATCAACTCAAAGAACTCAGAGGAGAGGAAATAGTGATAATCAGAGCAGAAATTAATAAAATTATAAATAAAATACAGTAGAATCCACAAAGTCAAAAGATGTCTTTCAAAAGACAAAAGGGAGGGGCTCCTGGGTGGCTCAGTAGATTAAGCGTCAGACCCTTGGTTTCCGCTCAGGTCCTGAGCTCTATGTTTCGTGGGTTCCAGCCCCGTGTTGGGCTCCGTGCTGACAGCTCAGAGCCTGGAGCCTGCTTCGGATTCTGTGTCTCCCTCTCTTTCTCTGCTTCTGCCCTGCTCACTCTCTATCTGTCCCTTGCTCAAAAATAAATAAACATTTAAAAAATTTACATAGAGGCATTGGACCATCCTTGTAGGATGTACTGAGTAATGGTTCTACCATTTTCAGCCCAAACTTAAGGAAAGGGGCCAGGGAGACGTGATCCAGAGAGAAGATTGGCAGTAGGAATTACAGGGTGCTGTGAGGGAGGTGGGGAGGCCCCAGCCACTTGATGCAAAGGATGTCATGCTTCTGGAGAACTACTTGGAGAGCTTGGCGTGTTTCCCGTGGGGCTCGGGGACATGCACAAACCCAGAGCTGGCTGCTTGCATCCTACATTAGAAACGTCAAGGAGAGACTCATCAGAGCCTGTGAGCAGAGAAAGTGGGGGGTGGTGTCATGTAGTGGCAGTGTCCTGGACTTGTAGCCTGATGGGCAAAAATTCCAAGTGTCTTCTGTGGGTCAGCATGGCCACAGTGGACGGCAGCCAGGTCGGCCTGCCAGAGCACGGTGACTCCACCGAAGGTTGCTGTGAGGTGGAGCACCAGAGAGAAGGTCCCTGAAAGCTAGGACCGGGACACGGCTTGGGGGATGTCCCCCCTCGCCACCCTGACAGGACCAGCCTTCACAGAGCTGACTGGCAGGATATAGGACAAAGAAAGAAGAGATGTTTCCATTCCCTCCATGCAGGCTTCTGAGCTGGGGTCATACCCAGCTGGTGGGTGCTGGAAGGGGCAGGAGGAAGGCTTGGCTGGAATGAGACTACAGTTTTGATTTGGATTGGACTGGACTTTTTAGTCCCAGAGAACCAGCCTGTTTATTAACACTTGAAAGCGACAGAGAAAGCTATGAAATCTGCCCCAGATTCTTCCAGAGGAGAAGGGAGATCTGATAGACTGATTTCAAAAGACAGTGTGGAAAAAAGGTGCTACTTCATAACTTCCCTTCACCGAGTAGTTTGGCTTGTAAAAAAGTTGACTCGCTTATATAAAACCCGGCTTAATGTGGAAAAAGACACCCTCTTTAAACAAAGGCCTAAATAGCGCAAGGGTCAGTATCACCATTTCATTTTTATGATGGTAAACGTCTATTCCACGGTGCTTGACCAGAAGGAGTAGTTCTTTGACCTTGATTGCCTTTTTTTTTTTTTAATGTTTTTATTTATTTTTGATACAGAGAGAGACAGAGCATGAGAGGGGGAGGGACAGAGAGAGAAGGAGACACAGAACCGGAAGCAGGCTCCAGCCTCTGAGCTAGCTGTCAGCACAGAGCCTGACGCGGGGCTCGAACCCACGAATGTGAGATCTGACCTGAGCCAAAGTCAGAGGCTTAACCGACTGAGCCACCCAGGTACCCCTCGATTGCCTTTTTAAACCTTCTATGTAGGTGCACTGCTTAGGGAAGCCAAGAGCATTTCCTAGGGCTGGGAGGATCATTGAGATGTCGAGTTCTCCAGAACCCCGCGAACAGTGCTAGGCCCAGAAATAAACCCCATCCTAGAAGGAAACGTCTGTCTTTCCTGCAGCCGTTTATAGAGGTCAACTTTGGGGTCCTCGTGAATCAGGAATCCCTCCCAATTTTTCCCACGGCTGACCCCAAATTCCTCCTGCTGCACAGAACTGCTCCTTCATCCGTCCTAAGAGAACCACAGCAGGTCCCGCTCCTCGAAGCCCCCTGTCCTGCAGCCCCCACCCCCTCAGTCTTCCTCCCTCCCGCCCCCGGGGCCGCAGGGACGCTCGCGGAGCGCGGTGGCTCGGCGGGGCCTTCACCCCCGCGGGGTCCCGGGGGCCC
>NC_043703.1:70649338-70690018 GCF_006229205.1 Suricata suricatta | reverse complement strand
CTCCCTTATATAAGTGCTTTAAAAAATATTTGCTCATTGGTAAAGTTATAAAAGTGATTTCCGGAGCATCTGAGGAGAAAGGTTGAAGACAAGTCAAGTATATTTTCGAACCAAAACTTTATTTGAAGGTAAGCCTAGTATTAGCTCAAGATACCCTTGGAGATAATACAGGGCTCTTTCTTTGAATTCATTAGGTAGAATTGCAAAACATTAAAAAAAAATAGAATGGGTTTTGTAAAGGCTATTAAGAAACTTGGTGAAAATATTGACTCCTTATGGATAGACATAAAAAAAGATCCCACAGACATCCTTTATGGCTTTCAGACTATTGAATGATTTTATTTTTATAGCTGATGGAAACAGTAATTGTGAGCTATCCGCGATTAAAGATTCCCCCTCTACTTGTATACGTGGTTATTTTTTTCAGGTAAGACGACGACCAAAGTAGAAAGCATCAGAAATCCTGATGTCTGGGGACCCCTCTTGTGCCCCCACCCCAGGATTCCTTTGTGTTTTCAATTTATAGCTTATGACTTGGGTGATGTTGAGGCACATGTAAGGGTAAAAGCTCTTTCAGTGATTCTGACCCATGGGGTAGCACCGTTTCTTTTAATTTGTCACTTTGTAGCCCAATATGTGGCTACAGTGGCTAGAGGTAGGTAAAAAAAAAAAAAAGTGGTTACAAATCTGGAGAGAAAGAAGAATAAAACATGTACACTTGTGTCTTGTATCCAGGGCTCTTCCTCAGTTCTTTTTTTTTTTTTTACCCTGCAGAAATTGTGTTGTTTTTCAGGGACCCGTAGTTCCCTGTGAAACATGTGGAGGAGTCCGAAGGGGCACATTTCTTTGTGCAGAGTAACAGGGGAGTTCGGTAGTGGTGTCAGGGTATTCCTTATGGGTCCATGAAATGGCAATCAGGTCTTCTTAAAGATGTAAATTAGGTGCAGAAAAGCTCTTTTTTGTTTTTAAGGTGGGAAAGAGACCCTCTGATGAATCCGTGTTTCCTGTCCACCTTATGTAATTCCAGACATTCGGAGCTTACGGATGGTTTATGAAGGCTTATGTGAGAGTCACGGCTATGCTTTCTGTGCTCTGTTCAACTCCCTGTTTTGGCTATTACATAATTGACACAATACTAGATTGTTGGGGCCCAAATAGGGGAAGGACGCCCCACCCCAGCCCAGCACATGTACTTTTTATAATGAATCGCTGCTGCCAAATTAGAGGGAACGACAGGGATGGAGGTTTGTGAAAGAGAGATAAGAATAGCATCTAGAGGATTGAGGTAATAGGACGCTGTTATGCTTAGCGGTTTTCTAGAGATTTTAATGCTGCGGTCTAAACCGCTCTAGTCTTTTATTTCTCCCAGCAGAGGTGGATTGACTGGGAAGCTAATGAATCTTAAGCTTCAGGGCCCCTCACTCAAGCTTCTTCCAAGCCCCTGGGAAGGCCACTAGCCACGTCCTGGTCGTACCTGATTTTCTATTTGCATTTTGGATTCTTTTTAACCGAGGTGGATATTCCTGCACCCCCCTGCTTCCATTATGTAAATGTAATGCTCTGCAAACTCTCAGTTTGCTCAGGCTCTCAATTATGTTTGAATGTTAACTTATAAAAATGCCTTTTCTTATTTTAACATCTATAGTCTTGTGAAAAGACAAAACCCCAAATCTGGCAGGGTTGTAGTTGACCTGCTGGAACAGTGCCAAGTGCTGTAACCTGGAGCGGTGTGGGGCTACTGAAATCAGGCGGTTACCTGGAGAGGCGACTCTTTGCCTTGTGACTTCGCACAAACAGGGCTTTTTTGGCCCCGGGTGTGAGTTGGAGGTGGAGAAAAGCGGGGGTGGGGATGGGGGGGGGAGAAAAGTGGGTTAAAGCTCTTCCACATCTCAGAGGCGGGCTGCCAAGGGAGAAGGAAGAAAAAAAAATTAACTACCAAAAGATGCTTCATTACCAAAAAGTTAATAGGAACAGATAGCATCAGCTCCGTTAGGAGATCTTTTTTGTAAACTCCTTAGGATCCATCTCTAATATGAATTTTAAACAGGGAGTGAACTCAGGCCTGGAAAATATTCTGCAGGAAACCTGTACGTGTCGGGAAGGACTCACGTCAACTGTTGACTGTCCCCATTAGCAGCCCCATAGTGCCCATGGCAGGAATGTTTGAAAGGGACCTGTTGAGAAGAGGGGAGGATTTTCCCTTTGCTTTTGGTCCGACTTGATTTCCACTTCCTATCTGAGTTTGGACACCTTCAGAGCTTAACATCTTGACCCCTTTCCCCCCAACCCTTATCCCCCATCCATCCAGCACCCACCCCCCCACACAGCCCCTCTCCTGACCACACTTCCCCCTGTGCACCCCCGCCCCCTCATACATACATACATACTGTCCTCCCCTACATACACTAACACTCTGGAAAAACTCTAATGTGGCTTCTCAGCAGCATACTCTCTGGAATGACCCAGCTCTCCCCACCCCCTGCCCCAGAGTTCCTGTTTGGAAAAGCCCAAGGCTGCCAGAAGGATTTGCCCTTGGTCCCAGCCCACACCTGATTGTGTGGCCCTGACTTCCCTTTCACTAAGTATGTATTCGAAAAACTTACAATCATCAGCCTTTCTCTGCCCCTTCGAGATGTGGACGTATATCCTACAGCCAAGGAGTGTCTTTCTCAAAGACCTGAAAGCCATTCCTCTGACATGTAATCATTAGGGAAGACAGGGCCTCTGTCTCCCAGTCTGTGTGGGAGCCTGACGCTGACAAGTGCCAGTTAGCAGACACCGATGGCCTCGGTGCCTTGACACAGAGCAGACCCCCTGGCCACTTCCTTGGCTCTGCTTGCCCCCCCTCCTTATTCCCCATTCTGCTCCTAAAACAGCCAGTCACCTGGACTGAAGATGAGCTCAGTTCTGAAGTCTCTTTCCCCTTTCGCAGTATATACTGAACAAAGTCTGCCTTTATTGCCCTTAGCGCCCAGCTTGGTTTTGCTGCCACAGCATCTGCCCAGTGCTTTAGAGTGTCTTTACGGGCTGGGTGCTGTTCTCAGGGTTAGGTATCACACAGAGCAGGGAACAAAACAGACAAAAACTGTCTCTCCGCCCCCCCCCCCCGGAACTTACAGTGAGTGTAATTGTCACATTTAAATACATATTCAGTATCTCAGGTACGGGTAGTGCTACAGAGAAAAGTAAATCATAGGAATAAGGGCAAGGGACTGCCATGTCAAGGGGGGCGGTCAGGGAAGGCCTCTCTGAGTGGAGCTCAAGGGATATGGAAGGATGAGCCCTATGGGAAGAGCCATAAGGGGAGGAGCAACTTGCTCCCAGGGGGAACCGCATAGGGCCCTCCGACCAGAGCTCTGCTGGGACCTCCCACAACCCCAGCAGGAGCAGCGGGAGGCCTGTGTCCTGGGGGATTCGCATGCTGCTGGCCAGGGTCTCCCCACGACAGAGCGCATCTCTGTTGTCACACTGTCCTGGTTTCTTGGGCCTGCCCTTGGGCTTTCTTCTACAGCAACCTGAGGGTGTAGCGGGTGGGTGTGGGTGTTTCTCCTGGGACCCTGGGGGGCATGGTGGCTTGGGACCAGTTGCACCTGAGGGCCTTTCAGGGACCTGGAATCCAGTCTACACCATTTCAGGAACCAGAAGTTGACAGAAGGTTGTGTGTCCTCATGGGTGGTTCCCATTGGTTTGTTGTAGGAAAAGGGCCAGGAGGAAGTTTGCATTTCTGCCTAGGTTCCCTGCAGTCCTCTAGGAACAGAGTGTGCTAAATAAGGATGCTGACAGTGGAAGCCGCACGGCTGTTGCGTAGGGAGCGTGGAAGTGCTGAGAAGGTGGAGCAGCATCTAAGGGGAGACTGAGCTGGAGGGAGCCCTGTGACCAAAAGGCACGTGGAGCTTGGTAGGGTTTGAGGAGGGGACATTGCTCTTTGGCTGATGATGACTGTCCCATAGCTAGTAACCAGAACACACGTGTGTACACACTGTCCTCCAAGGTAAGTTGGCAGTGTATGTTAATAACATGTCGGTACTGACATTGGGAACTTTGACTCACCCACAGAAATGAAAAGCCAACATGGTGTATAGGCTTCTATAAAGACTGTAATAAGGGAAATAATTTTGTCCAGAAACAGGCTAATCTTGATAGTGTGATTTTAAATGCTTTCCAAAAGCACAGTGGAAAAAGCACAGAGTATAGAGCCATGGATTACGAGAAATGACAATAAAACAGCAGAAGCAAATAATGAGCACTTAATAGGGAAGTTAAATTTCCACACTTCAGACTGTTACTGCAAAGTACTAATCTAAAAACCTAATATGAACGAACACGATCTCTGCTAGATGCTGGTAGAGGAGAAAGTAATCTCAAATCATCCACAATTAATTATCTTTGAACTGAGCTGTTTGAAATTGCTCACTCAGAATTATTTCGCAAGACATACATACAAATAATTGTATACTCAGGTTGGAAATGCCACAGATTAAGCCAAACACAGCTTTTGTCCCTAATTCTTAGATTTCTGTTAGTTTATTTTTTGAGGATGCCATCTCAAGAACTAAAATCATGTAAAAGGAAGATTTTGGGGGGCATCTGGGTGGCTCCGTTAAGTGTCCAACTCTTGATTTCAGCTCAGGTCATGATCTCACAGGTTTATGGGATTGAGTGCCGTGTTGGGCTCCCTGCTGGGTTTGGAGCTTCTCTCCCTCTCCCTCTGCTCCTTTCTCGCTCATGTGCAAGCTCTCTCTCGCTCTCTCTTGCTCTCTCTCTCGCTCTCTCTCGCTCTCTCTCTGTCTCAAAAAAATTGGTTGGAATTGATATTTGTAAGCCTGATGCATTTCCAGTTAGTGTTGCATAATATCTTAAGAAATTGTATCTTAGACATGTCAAACATTACATTTAAATTCTACAGACCCTAACAAGTATTTCTTTACAAAAATCCTTATTGTTTTAGTTTAGCTGGCAATTCCTAATGCGCTTTGTGCTGAGTGAGCTAATTCAACTCTACTAGAATACTGAGAAAGTTAGTTTAATATAACTACTTTGTCCTCTGCTCCTAAACTTCGCACTAAAATTTTCCTGCTAGATTTTTGGATTATCATTTTGACAACAACCCAAGATATTGTAATGGAATATAAAAGTGAATTGGAGCTAATATCTCAGTTTGGAGATTTTTTTTAAAGCAGAGATGTTGGAAGATCACCTTTCTCCAGGGCCGGGACTAGAGAGAGGCCAGTCAGACACGTGTCTCGGGTGCACAATTTAAAGAGGTATCAAAAACTGAGCAATGGAAATAAATGACATTTTAATTGATCTGATCTAAAAATAAAAGTTAGTGCAAAACAGTCACGATGAGCAAAATACCAAATTAAAAAAGTATATTGATTTTTCCTTTGGTGTCAGCCTCCAGCATGAAGTGGCATAGCACTGTTACAGATCGTGTTTTAACATTTTGATATTTTATTCATCATGTATTCTTATTAAAAAAATCTTTATCTTGGAGCCACATCTGGAATGTTAGAGTAAGGACTTTCTGTAAATCTTCTCCTCCAAAACCGCAGTGAGAACAAAATTTCCTGGAGGCAAATATTGTCGCAATAAACTATTTTAGAACTCTGAAATTGAATCAGAGAGTTGCAACAATTCAAGGAGCATTTATTCAAGAAAAAACCCTGAATTTCAGAACAGTGAACGCCTAGTACAGTAGCCTTGAAAATTAAAAGCTGCACGAGGGAAATGAATAAGTTCTGAGCCCTTCAAAAGCCCCGCTCTCAGATAATTGTCACCATATGACCTGTCTGGCAAATGCTGGAAAGCTCTAGCCCCAGGGCTTGTTTTTTTTTTTTTTTTAAGTTAACTTATTTTGAGAGAGAGAGAGACAGACAGACAGACAGCGCTAGCAGGGGAGGGCTAGAGAGAGAGAAAATCCCAAGCAGTCTCTGAGCTGTCAGCACAGAGCCTGATGCAGGGCTTGATCTCTGAAATGGTGAGATCCTGACCTGAGCAGAAATTGAGTCAGATACTTAACTGACTGAACCACATGGTGCCTCAGTGTTTTTTATTTCACCTGATTCAGAACTCATTTAGTGTGAACAGCCTCAGGGCGTTTGTTAAAGACAATCAGCAGCAATTGTTTAACATCGCAGGTGCCTGAGGTGACTGCACCAAGCTGAAGCTGATAAGAGATTGCCCCCAAAACCTTAAAAAGAATAACTGGGATCGGAGGTATCTGTGGGATGTGAAAGCTTTGACATATGTTTTGGAATCTAGAAGGCCACTGTACATGTGCAGATTTATATGTATGCTGAGGACATGACAAAGCCCTAATCTGTTACCCCGGCAGCCGCTGAGTCTCTGTATAAGCAGGAGGAAAAGGCTAAGGGAGAGTTGTAAACTGCCCCTCAGAGCATAGAAAGAATGTGTGAATATGCATACACAACTCCTCAGCAAAGGCTGTGTGTCATATGAGTTCAAAGCATTTAAGGAAATTTCTGGTTTAAAAAATGCTATTATTTATTTTGAGAGGGGGGGTGGTGCAGGGGGGAGGAGAGAGAGAATTCCAAGTAGGCTCCACGCTGTCTGCACAGAGCCTGATGTGGGGCTCGAACTCACGAATGATGTGTGATGCTGTGATGTGTGAGCTGAAATTAAGAGTCAGATGTTTAGCTGACTGAGCCACCAGGTGCCCTAGGGAATTTCTGTTTTGTCATTAGCTCACCACTAAAGCCAACTAAGCAAAGACTTAAGTAGCTTCATCTGATAAAACAGACTTTATAGAAATTAGTCTTGGAAATGGATAAACAGCATTAGTATCAACAATAACAACAATCAACAACAACAATAAACTTTTGATGGAGAGTGAAATCTGAGTTTTAGTGTTGCCATATTATTGAAAATCCAGTTTTCAACACACAGCACACCCAAAGAAAGAGGTAAAAAGACAGGGAAAAATCCAGAAGTGTCCCAGAGAGTCCAGATATTGGACTTAGTAGACAAACATTTTAAACCTGTGATATAAATGGGTTTAAAGAATTAAAGGAATTCATATTTAAAGAATTAAAAGAAAGTGTGAAAATGTTGTCTTACCCAAATAGAGAATGTCAGTGAAGGGAGAAAGATGATAAAGAACAAAATAGAAAGCCTAGAGTTGAAAAGTGCAATGACTAAAATGAAAAAAAGTGACTAGATGGGCTCAACAACAGATTTAAATTTGCAGAACTAAAAATTAGTGAACTTGGAAGTAAATCAATTGAAATTATACAGGTTCCCCCCCCCCCCCATAATGGAAGTTCCAGAAGCAGGAGAGAGAAAGAGACAGAAAGAATACTTGAAGAAACAATGGCCCAGAATTTGCCAAATTTTATTTAAAAATCATTCTGCGTACCCAGGAATGTCAGTACATTCCAAGTAGGAAAAACACGGATATGTACACTCAGTCAAGCTATCAACAACCAAAAAACAAAAAAGTAGCAAGAGAGAAGTGAATCATTGTGTTCAAGGGATCCTCAATAAGGTTAACAGCTAGCTTTTCCTCTGCAATCATGGACGCCAGAAGTAGTAAGCTGACACATTTAAAGTGCTGAAAGAAAGAAAAATCAAGAATTGTATATGTAGAAAAAATATCCTTCAAAAAAAAATTAAGACATCTCAGAGAAGCCAGACAGCAGATCTGTCCTACAAAAAATATTAAAGGGACTCTTTCTAGTAGTAACAAAAAGAAGCTAGACAACAATCCAAATCCATAGAAGAAAAAAAAAGGATCAGTAAAGGTAACTCCGTAGGTAAATGTAAAAGATGGTGTACCCCACTAAGAAAATAACTAAAAAATATATAATAAAAGAAACAAGGGAATTAAAATAGTATGCTAAAATATTTAACATAAAGCAGTAATGGAGGAATAGAGGAACAAAAAGGCATAAGGTATATTCAAAACAATAAAATGGAAGATGTAAATTTTACCAGTAATGATGTTAAGTGTAAATGGACTAAACACTCCAATAAAAGGCAGAGATGGGCAGAATGAATAAGCATGACCTAACTATATTCTCTTTACAACAGACCCACATTGTATTTAAACACAAATAGTTTGAAAGTAAAAGGATAAAAGATATACCAGGAAGGATGCCTGAGTGGCTTAGTCAGTTAAGTGTCCAACTTTGGCTCAAATTATGATCTCCAGATTTGTGACTTTGAGCCCACGTCGGGCTCCATGCTGATAGTGTGGAGCCTGCTTCAGACTCTCTCTGCCCCATGTGCTACTTGCGCACACACACTCTCTCTCAAAATAAACAAATAAACTTAAAAGTTATACCGTGCAAAAAAACCAAAGGAGAGCCAGAGTGGCTGTCCTGATACTGGAGAAATTGACTTTAAAGTACTATTACAAGGGTAAAGAAAGTCATTACATATTGAGAGAAAGATCAGCCTATCAGGAAGACATTACAATTACAAACATGTGCAAATAACAACAGATCCCAAAATACATGAAGCAAAAATGAACAGAATTGAAGGGAGAAATAGAAGATTTAAGAATAACAATTGGAGATTTTAATATCCTATTTTTAATAATGGATTGAAACCAGGCAGAAGTTCAATAAGGAAATAGATTTGAACATTATAAGTAAACTAGAGCTAACAGACATCCAAAGAACACTGCACTTAACCATAGCAGAATACACATCGTTCTTCAATGCATATAGAAATTCTTCAGAATAGACCATATTAGGCCACAGAACAAGTCTTAATGAATTTAAGACTACTGAAATCATATAAATCAAACACTGATCACAGTGGAATGATATTAGAAATCAATAGTAGAAGGAAATCCAGAAATTCACAAAATGTGGAAATTAACACGCTCCTAAATAGCCAGTGGGTCAAAGAAGAAATCAGAAGGGAAATTAGAACATGCTTCTGGGTGAATGAAAACAGAAATATAACATGCTAAAACTTAAGGGATGCCACTAAATCGGTGCATAGGGGGAAATTTATAGCTATTAATGCCTATATTAATTAAAGAGTCAACAAAAGAAAAGACAACGTATGGAAGTGGAAAAATATTTACAAACCATATATCTGAGAAGGGGTTAATGTGCAAAATATATAAAGAACTTATACAATTCAATATAAAAGGCAAATAATCCAATTTTGAAAGTGGGTGAAGGGCCTGAATAAACATTTTTCCAAAGAAGATACATGCATGGCCAACAGACGCATGAAATCATTAGCAAAGCAGAGCCACAATGAGGTATCACTGAGGCCTATTGGAATGGCTGCATTAAAAAAAAAGGCTGAATGCTAGAATGTGGAGAAAAGGGAACGCATGTGCACTGTTGGTAGGAAGGTAAATTGGTGCAGTCACTATGGAAAACAGCATTGAGGTTCCCCCTAAAATTAAAAATAGAACTACTATGTGATCTGGCAGGTCCACTTCTGGGAACATATGCATAGGAAAGAATTCCACAGAAAATGAAAACACTGTCTTGAAGAGATACACTTGCACCCCCGTGTTCGTAGCAGCATCGCATGCAATATCTAGGACATGGAAACAACCTAAACGCCCATTCGTCAGAATAAATGGATAAAGAAATTGTGATATACACACAGGAATGTTATTAAGCCATGGAAATGACATTCTGCCATTTGCAACAACATGGATGGACCCGAGGGCGTTATGCTGTGTGAAATAAGTCAGAGAGAGAAAGACAGATACTGTATGATTTCACTTATCTGTGGAACCTAAAAAAAAAAATCCAAACTCATAGAAAAAGAGATTAGATTTGTGGTTTTTAGAAATGGAGTGGTGGTGAAGGGTGGGGGAATTAGATGAAGGTGGTAAAAATATACAAAATGTACAGACTTCCAGTTACAAATAAGTATTGTGAATGTAACGTACCATATGATGACTGTAGTTAACAATGCAGTATGGTATATATGAAAGTTGTTAGAATGAATCCTAAGGGTTTATCATAAGGAAAGAAAACTTAAAAAAAAATCTATATGAGATGATGGACGTTAACTAAACTTACTGTGATCATCAATTCACAGTATATGTAATTTAAGTAAGTAATTACATTGTGCATTTTAAACTTACACAGTACTAGGACAGTTGTATCCCAATAAAACTGGGGAGGAAAAGTGAAAAAGGAGAGATCACAAGTCAGTAACTTAACCTTTTGTCGTAAAGAGGTCGAAAAAGAGCACATGAAACCCAAAACAAGTGGAAGGAAGGAAATAATAGAGAGAGAGCAGAGGTAAATAAAATAGAGAATAGAGAACAGTAGGGGAAGTCAGTGAAACCAAAAATGATTCCCTTGGGAAAAAAATCAACAAAATTGACAAACCATTGGCTGGCTGACCAACAGAAAGAGAGACAAGACTCAATTATTGAAATCAGGAGTAAAATAAGGAGCATCACTTTGCACCTAGGAGAAATAAAAAAATCATATTATGAATACTTTTTGTCAATGAATTATAACCTAAGTCAAGTGGGCAAATCCCTAGGAGGACACCCGAGAAGAAATTGAGACTTTGAAGTGACCTATTATAAGTGAAGAGATTTAATTAGTCATGAAAAAAAATCCTCACAAGGCAAAGCCCAGGCTTATGTGGCTCCACTGGTAAATTCTACCAAATATTTGAAGAAGACTTAATAGTATAGCACATTCTCCTACATAAAATGGAAAAGGGTGGACCATTTCCCAACTCATTGTTTGAGGCCAGTATTGCTTTGATACCAAAACTAGACGAAGATCACAAGTGCAGCTGCCCTGGAACAGGGCGGGGTGAAGGGCCTCCATCCCCCATGCAGTTGAAAATCCACACATTACTTGACTCCCCAAAAAGTTAACTAATGGTCTACCATTAACTAGAAGCCTTACTGATCAGAACTACCACATATTTTGTATATTTATTATTTATACGCATTATATACAATAAAATAAGCTAGAGAAAAGAAAATGTTATTAAGAAAATCATAATGAAAATACTTTTACAGTACTGTACTCTATATTTATTGAAAAAATTGTATGTAAGGGTGCACGCAGTGCAAACCCATGTCGTTGAAAGGTCAACTGTGTAAGCTGATATTTCTTATGAATATAGATGCAAAAATCTGTAACAAAATACTAGCAAACTGAAGCCAACAACATATAGAAAGGTTCATATGCTGTGACCAAGCAGGATTTATCTGAGGAATGCAAGATTGGCTTATATGAAAATCACTGCAATATACCTTATTAATAGAATAAATACAAAAACTTCATAATCCTCTCAGTAGGCATAGCAGCATCTAACAAATTCTAAAAGCACTTCATGATTAAAGCACTCACAAAACTGGGAATAGAGGGAAACTTTCTTGAGTTGATGAAGGCCATTTACCAAAATCCCATAACCCACATAATATTGAATGGTGAAAGACGGAATGCATTCTCCATAAGGTAAGGAACAAGATGAGGATGCCTCATTTTTTCCCTTTTTTTCTTTTAAATTTTAGGGAGAGAGGAGAGTGTTATCAGGGGAGGGACCCAAGGAGAGAGAGATACTCCTAAGCAGGCTCCATGCTCAGTGCAGAGCCCAACACAGGACTTGATCCCACAACTCTGGCATCACAATCTGAGCCAAAATCAAGAGTTGGATGCTCAACCGGTTGGGCCACCCAGGCACCTCTCACTTTTTCTCATTTATTCAATATTGTATCAGAGGTTCTAGCCAAGGCAGTTAAGCAAGGAAGAGAAGTCAAAGGCAATTCGATTAGAAACAGGTAAAACTATCTTGGTTTGCAGATGACATGATTTTTAAAAAACTATATTTATTTTTTATTTAAATTTAGTTGTTTAACTTACAGTGCAATAATGGTTTCAAGAATAGAATTCAGTGATTCAGCCCTTACATTCAACATCCAGAGCTCATCAGAATAAATGCCCTCCTTAATACCCATCACCCACCTAGCCCATCTCCCACCCTGCTCCCTCCATAAACCCTCAGTTTGTTCTCTGTCATTGAGAGGATGATATGATTTTACACATAGAAAACCCTAAGGACTACACATACACAGACAGAGCTAGTAAGTTCAGCAAGGTTGCAGCATCTAAGATCAATAAATAAAAATCAGTTTTATATGCTTGCAGTGAACAATCTGTAAAGGAAATAAAATTCCATTTACAGTAGTAACAAAAATAAAATACTTAGGGATAAATTTAACAAAGATATTCAAAACTTGTACACTCAAAACTACAAAACATCACTGAAAGAAATAAAAGATAACATAAATAAGCAGAAAGACATCCCCTCCTCATGGACTGGAAGACAATGGTGCTCCCAAAATTAATCTATAGCTTCAGTTCAGTTCATGTCAAAAATCCCAGTTGCCTTTTGGGCAGAAATTGATGAACTGATCCTGAAATTTATGTGGAAATGTAAGAGACTCAGAAGAGCCAGAACAATCCTGAAAAACAGAACAAAGTTCAAGGACTTGCATTTTCTGTTTTCAAGAGTTACTACAAAGTGACAGTGATAAAGGTAGTGTGGTACTGGCATTAATATAGTTTTATAAATCAGTGGTATAAAACTGAGAGTCCAGAAATAAGTCTTTCCATTGATCATTGATTTTTCAACAAGGGTGTCAAGACAATTTAGTGGAAAAAGAGTAGTCTTTTTAACAAATGGTGCTGGAATAAGTAGATATCCACATGCAAAAGAATGGAGTTGGACCCTACTTTACACTACATACAAAAGTTAACCTGAAATGAATCATTGACCTAAATGCCAGAGCTAAAACAGACCCACAAAAACTCCTAGAAGAAAATAGGAGTAAATATTCAGGATCTTGGATTAGGCAATAAATGGCTTCTTGGGTCCAACATCAAAAGCACAAGTGACAAAAGAAAAAATATGTAAGTTGGGCTTCATAAAAATTAAAACCTTTTGTGCTTCAGAGAATATCATCAAGAAAGAAAAGACAATTCATTGAATGTGAGAAAATGTTTGCAAAACAGGCACCTAATAAGGAACTTGTATCTGTAATATATAAAGAATGTTTACAACTTGACAATAGAAAGACAACTAAAAAATTGAGCAAAGGACTTGAGGTGACATTTCTCCAAAGAAGTCATACTAGTGGCTAATAGACGTATGAAAAGGTGGTCAACATCATGGGTTTAGGAAGATAGAAAATGAAAGCACAATGAGATATCACCATACACTCGCTAATGTGGCTAGCAAAAAATACAAATACCAAGAAGTGTTGGTAAAGATATGGAAACATATCCGCTGCTGAGGACTGTGAAATGGTGCAGCCACTTTGGAAAACAGTTGCTAGTTACATTATAGACAGAGCGCTACAATATTACCTAGCAATTCCATTCCTAAGTATATACCCAAGAGAATTGAAAATTTATATCCACATAGAAACATGTACATCAATGTGTACCTAATATCCCCAACTGGAAACAATTCCAGTACCCATTAACTGATGAACTGATACACAAACATGACATATTCATATAATAGAATATTATTCATACATAAAAAATAGTGGAATACTGATAAGTGGTACAACATGGGTGAACTTTGAAAATATTTTCACTGACAGAAGACAGACACAAAAGGCTACATATTGTGTGATTCCATTTGTATCAAATATCCATCATGGGCAAATTTATATGGAAAATAGTGGTTGTGAGGGGTGGGCATAAGGAGGGTGGTGTATCCAACTATCTACTAATGGGATGGGGTTTCTCTCCGGCTAATGAAAATGTCCTAGAATTTGATAGTGGCAATTGTTAAACAACTTACTGAATATATGGAAACTACTGGATTGTGCCCTTTAAAATGGTGAATTGCATGACGACAAAACTGTTAAACAATTATTCATCTTGATTACTGAGTGTTTGGGTTCCCCTTAAATTTGTGCCTGAGGCAAATATTTTGCCTCTGCCTAGTCTTGGCTCTGCTTTTCTCTGCTGGCCTCTGCCTCAGAATTCATAAGATAGTCATATTGGAGAATTACAAATGTTAGGAGTTACATGTGGAGAACCAACAGTTGATGGCGGCGGCGACTCCAATGAGTTGATAGAACTCTGAGAGCAACATTCTGTGAGCTTTTAATGTAGGAGCAAACTCTTCATGTCCAGCAGGGCCAGTCTACATGACTCTGCAGTGTGGTCTTGGATGTCTGCTCTGTAATCACTAGGAAAAGTTGGCATCCTCTTAACAGATTTATTAGTAAGGAAAAGAAAGGCACTTCATAGCATAGCACTGTTCAGTGGAAATGTAATGTGAGCTACATATATATTTTACCTTTTCTAGTAGCCACGTTAAAAAGACAAAACGGAACACATGAAATTAACACATTTTGTTTAACCAGATATACTCAAAATATTATCAATTTAACATGTTGAAATATTTTGTATTCTTTTTGTCATACTGAATCTTTAAAGTCAAGTGTGTATTTTAAACTTACAGCACATTCCAGTTTCGACTAGCCATTTTTCAAGTGTCTAATAGAAACACTTGGCTAAGTGGCTGCTATATTGATGCTTTGGAGTTATATTTATAAAACCAAATTCAAGAGAGACAGTGTGGTGTACCAGCTTTGAGTTGGATCCAGGTTCAAATCCTGGTTTTGGCTCTAACA
The DNA here is from genome assembly GCF_006229205.1 of Suricata suricatta. NCBI lineage: Eukaryota > Metazoa > Chordata > Mammalia > Carnivora > Herpestidae > Suricata > Suricata suricatta. Next base: position 70,675,389 of record NC_043703.1, on the reverse strand, counting down.
CTGTATCTATTCCTAAAACATTTACTGATACCTATTCTCGAAAAGTTATATAGCTCATATCCATGAGCATACATGTAATATTGGAGAGAAGTAAAGTCTTACTTTATTGTTCTCACTGCTACAGGGCATATCGAGGGAAATAGTTGGTTCTACTTGGGTTGGGGCCGGTGGTGGTCAGGAGGGGCTTCATAAAGAGGTGAAGGTTGGGCTTCATCTTTTTTTTTTTTTAATTTTTTTTTAATGTTTTATTTATTTTGGGTACAGAGAGAGATAGAGCATGAGAGGGGGAGGGGCAGAGAGAGAGGGAGACACAGAATCTGAAGCAGGCTCCAGGCTCTGAGCTTGCTGTCTGCACAGAGCCTGACGCGGGGCTCGAACCCACAAACGTGAGATCTGACCTGAGCCGAAGCCGGCCGCTTAACCGACTGAGCCACCCAGGCACCCCGGGCTTCATCTTGGAACATGATGTAGATGAAGTACAAAGGTAAAGTCAGGGAGGCGTGACATAGTGCTGCCCAGGAAATTGCTTACTTCTAGCCAATTGGTTCAGCTAGAGCACGGATCTGAGTGGGTGGCTGAGGGAATGGTGTGGTTGAGGTAGAGTTAGGGATGCTGTTTTTGGAGGGCACCTGCAAAGGAGTTTAGAATATATCCCGTATTAGGCAGTGGGCACCACCAAAGAGCTTTAAGACGGAAGTCACAAGGTGACATATGTTCTTTGTTACTTTAAGATCTTGGGTTGGTCACTTGATTTTTCAGACCTGCCCCTCAGTCACCTCTTTGCAAAACTGGGATACTGAAATTTAGAGAGTTGCTGTGAAGATTAAATGAACAGGTGCACATAACATGTCTGATGGTCCAGCCCAGACTCTTGAATTGAGAGACTGCTTCTCTGGTAGTTTCCATTTCTTGCCCCAACACTGGTTCCTCAATGCGGCTGTGCTCTGGAGTACCCAGGGAAAGCTTTCCGAAAAAAAGAATGCTTGAAATTCAAGGGTAAGTGTCCAGGAGGTGTCCAGGAATTCCTGCGTGTAACAGATTCCCTCAGTGGTTACTGTCTAACCACCTGTTCCTGTTTTGCACACGAGTGTGCAGAGTTCACTTTCCCAGCCAATTTGTTGTGATTGTTTTTGTACTTTGAATATGGTGTACCTTCAGTTACTGTCCATGCCATTTCATGTGTTCCTCCTTAGTGTTGGATGTGGTTTTGTTCAAACCTTCTCATTGCCATGTAGCATTCCATTGTGCACCTCCCTGTAATAAATACTTGGTTGTGTCAGTTATAAATTGAACACAATTGGTTTTTCCAAGAATACTGTTCTGACTCAAACCAAATTTATAAGCATCTGTCTGCTAATAGATAAGCACACCAGCTCCTCCGCTTTATGTCCTGTTGTTTAAAAATATTGTCTGTACCTCAGAAGTCAAGATCCAAATGATGTACGTTCTTACTTTGAAAATTATGTTCCAGGGTTTTGTGTTCTTTGCTCACGCTAAAAATGAATTGTTCTGTGTGGGAAGATATGGTTGTTTGCAACTTTTCTGTTCATCTTGTCCTTTTATACGAATTCAAAAAAAATTATTAATTTTACCTACCATTCTAAGTAAATTTAGCATTCACTCTCTCTTTAAAAGGTTTTATTCATGTATAATCAGCATATAGTGTTATATTAGTTTCAGGTGTACAATATAATGATTCAATAATTCTATACATTTCTCAGTGCTCATCAAGATGAATGTACCCTTTAAAATTTTTTTTGACAGCCTACAAGAGAGCATGAGCAGGGGAGAGGGGGAGAGAGAATCTTAATTAGACTCCTCACCAGGTGTGGAACCCATGGTGGAGCTCAATCTCATGACCGTGAGATCATGACCTGAGCTGAAATCAAGACTTGGAAGCTGAACTGACTTAGCCACCCAGGTGCCCAAAAATGAATGTATTATTCATCCCCTTCATGTGTCCCCCCCCCGCCCCGCATTACCTACCCTCTGGCAACCACCAGTTCTCTGTATTTAAGAGTCTTTTTTTGTCTCTTTTTTTTTGCTCATATGTTTCTTAAATTCCATATATGAGTGAAATCATATGGTATTTCTTTCTCTGATTGACTCATTTCACTTAACATTATACCCTCTAGTTCCACCCATGTTGTTGCAAATGGCAACATTTATTCCTTTTTTATGGCTAAGTAATATTCCCCCATATATATGTGTGTGTGTGTGTGTGTGTGTGTGTGTGTGTGTGTGTGTGTACATATGTATACTTACCACATTTTCTTTCCTCATTCATCTATCGATGGACCCTGGGTTGCTTGAATATCTTGGCCATTGTAAATACTGCTGCAGTTAACATAGGAATGCACATATCTTTTCAAATTAGTGTTCCCATTTTCTTTGGGTAAATACCCAGTAGCAGAGTTACTAGATCATATGGTAATGATTTTTAAAGTTTTTTAGGGAACTTTGATACTGTTTCTGCAGTGGCTGTACCAGTTTGCATTCCCACCAACAGTGCACGAGGGCTCATTTTTCTCTGCGTCCTTGCCAACACTTGTTTCTTGTGTTTTTTGTTTTAGCCATTCTGCTAGGTGTTGGGTGATATCTCACCATGGCTTTGAGTTGCATTTCCCTGATGATTAGTGTTGTTAAGCATCCTGTTATGTGTCTGTTGGCCATTTGCATGTCTTCTTTGGAAAAACGTCTATTTGTGTCTTCTGCCTGTTTTTCAATTGAATTTTTTTTTTTTTTTTGGTATTGAGTTGAATATAGAGTCCTTTCTACATAGGACTCTAAGGCATTAGGTAACACCTGCTCCCCTCGTCTTTTGTGTCAGCTTCCCGGTTGTGCCGCCTGGTGATGCTCTGCAGACCTTGCTCTGATCTCAGTAGTAATTGCCAGTGGCCGAGGGCTCCTCTGTGAGGTTGACCATTGGTTCTTAGGCAGCCTCCAGCTCTTCACAGAGTGGTTTTGCTTAGTTATCTCCTGGTAGCTTCCCCATATGTGCGCATCATCTTCACATATCTTAGCTAGCTCTCTGGACTATGCTCACACTCCTGTTGGGTCACTTTAGTAACGTGATGTCATTTTCTAAGCCTCTTTCATAATGGGCGGTGCAATTCCAGCGGATCTGTTAGTTCCGGGCGGTTACATTCGCAGTAGATCTTTATCTGTAGCCATGCCTATTATCATAATAATGATTTCCTTTCTCTGTTGTTATTGGTGCTGTCATTTAGCCGTTGCCATGATTAACACATTTGAACATATGCTTCAACATAGTGGTCCACATTAGATTGTAATATCTCTGTTTTAAAGGGAAAGTCGGTGCTAGAACAGTGAAGAGTGCCTCTGAATGTAGGATTTACTCTCCATGCATTTTCCTCTTCTGGTCTTAGGTGTTTTGAATTCTGACTGGATATGAACAAAACAATAGGCTCCACCTAGCATGTCAGCTGGGACTCTGTAGTAAGAATGCTGATTTTCAAAAAATACGTTTGTTTGTTTATTTACTTATTTGGGGGGGGGGGAGCAGAGAGAGAAGGAGAGAGAGAACCCCAAGCAGGCTCTGTGCTGACAGTGCAGAGTCCAATATGGGGCTCGATCTCATGGCTCTGAGATCATGACCTGAACTGAAGTCAAGAATCAGATGCTTAATCAACTCAGCCCCTTAGGCGCCCCAGGAATGCTCATTGTGACCTTACATCTTTTCTTCAGATAATTAATTTTCAAAGATAGGGAATGTGAAATAGATAAACGGTACTAAGGAGAGATCACAAAGTGTATTTTGCAACTGGCTGCTTGTTCATGCAACAAAACAAAACAAAGCAGTTTATGGTAGGCTGCTCATTAATAGGTCTCCCTTTAGGAGGGAAAATCAGTTAAACTGTTTCTGTTCCATCTCAGGAGAAAACACATCATATGAACAGGAAACTTTTTGTATCTAGGGTATTCACATGGACTCTATTCTGTTGGGTTTTAGTTCCAATAGTGTTGTGGGTGCCCTACATCCCATTCCTAGTGTTGGGGTGGTTGTGGTGGTGGTGCACTGGTGCTGGTGTTCGTAGCAGTGATGGGAGTGGTGGTGGCAGCTCCTAAGATAGACGGGCTACTGACTATATTAGACAGGAGTGAGCGTCTCCTGCATTCCATCCGGACTTGGACCTCAATGTGATGTGATGCTCGCTGCCATGTTAGGGCAGCCCTTCTGCTTTCCTCCCCGCCTCTTGCTCCTCACTTACTCTAACACGCTTTCCCTTTGGCCTTCCCTTTTTAGAGATTGTAGAGATTCTTACTGTCACCCTTTGCCTTCCAGCCCTCAGCTGTTCTCTCTGCCACACACTCTTGGAAAAGACTCCTAATGTTGCAACAGGAAGCCGAGAGGGAGTTGGCAGTAAATAGACTGAGTTGGAAGAGAGAATTGAGGAGGGTCACTCAGGCCCTTCCAAATGCTGGAGGCAGTCAGTTTGTTATCCCTCAGGTGCCACGAAGATGTTAAGTTGGAACGGAAACAGTTAATACCCAAACCGTTGATACTGCTTAGGAAAATGATGGTGCGGAGCAGTAGATAGTTTTGAAGACTTAGTTGTTTTCCAGTCCTGTCATTTCTTTTTGACTTGAAAAAATGATGCAGTTGTTATTTTTGAGGTAAACGGTGGTGGATATCCCCAATTTTATATGACTCAACCTAATAACGGCAGGCATTCTGTGGCATCTACTCAGTAGCATCTGGGAGGAAAATTCGTAGTTTTTTCTACCACCTAAAACTAATCTTGCTGGACAATTCAGAGAGAAAATTAATTTTTGATGTTTTTTAAAAATACAGTTTTATTACAGATTCAATTAATATTAATATTGTTAATATTGTGGGATTCATAGTTCCTTTAGTTCTTTATTTTTTTCTGAATAAGAACGAAAGAAGAATAAAAAAGCATACATTTGGTGCCATTTAAGAAAATCAGGAACTACCAAATAGACATAATTATTCACGGATCAGAGGTATTCTTCCCCGGACAAAAGCCAAGTCTTTAGCCGTAAGATACTTCATTTAAATGGTATACTTAAGAATCAGCTTTTAGATCATTAACTACTTGAGGGATTAAGATAGAAGGAAAATTGAAGTAATATAATTCATTGAGGATTAATCTGAAAATAAGATTAAGTATCTCTAAAATCCCAGACACAGCTGATGGAAAAGTGGTAAGTTCATGAAACACCTCCACTTATGAAAAGTTCGTTTGTGGTACATTTACTGCATAGATTCAAGCTGTCCCGAGCTAACCTTATTTTTCAGGGAGGAGCAGTATTACAATGAAGTAACTGGGTTATGCTCTTCTAAATCTGTGTCTCTAAGTGTTCATCTCTCTTTCGCTTTTTAAGGTTTCCACACCTGGACCATCAACTAGGGCAAATTGTCACCAATGGCACACTCACTTTCTGGAGGTCAAGGTGAGCTCATGTGACTCTCTACTTGATTTGGTATTTCATTCCGCTTGGGTTCCTGGCACGCAAAGTAAATAGTGGTAATTTTTTGGTGGATATTATTAATGAAAAAAGTCAATTAAAATGAATTCTGATATGAAAATTTAATTTTGCTTTTTTAAAAAATGTGAGGAATCTATTCAGACATTGACAAAACTCAAGTTCAAGCAACATGTTTTGTTAACGTTATTCAATTTGTGGAACGTGCTTATAATGGATATCTCTTTCCTAGTGGTAATTAATCCAGCACAAAAGGTTACCGTGTGATTGTTAACATGTGTTTAGTAATATCAGTTGACAGAAATAGGCCAAGAGGATGCAGTTGGTACTTCGGGGTCTGCTTTGAGGGGCAGGACGTACTTGATCGCTGAAGATATTGAGAGAGAAAGCCCAGAGTGGGTGCAGGGGAGAAAGTTAATGCCCTGCAAACAGAGTTTATGAAACCAAGAGCAGATGCTTAGTGAACAGCCAGGACCACAGAAAGTTTACAATGTTTGAGAGAGGCTTTTCTGAGGGCTGCTGCTGGCCCACATGGCATTTCGCACAAACTAGACAATGGCACCCCATCCACAGACATTTTACTTTCATCTGATGGAGAATTGTTGATTCTTACTGATTTTTAGAACAAGATACTTTCTTGCCTTATGCTGGAAGATTGCAATATAAATAATTAAATTACCCATCTTTAAACCATCAGTGTTGTAACAAAGATGCACAGTTTTTGAAATAGTAGGGATGCTCATGATGTGATTTGTGGCCTCTTTAATGTGGTGAACTTGCACAGTGCACAACTTGAACAATTGTGGCTGGCTTTGCTTTGTTGGGGTTGAATTCAGGGTGGACTGTAAGGAAGGGAAGCTTTTTATTGTCTGGTCATTGGGGACAGGAGATAGAAAGGACAGTGTGGGATATAACCTTCACTGGACGCTTGAGTGGCATGAAAGAAACTCATCAGAGAGACAGTAGCTTCTGTAGGTTTGGAGGCCAGAAGGGGTAGCCTGAGCTTTCTAGGGGTAAAACTAGGGAAACCTCAACTTTTATGTTTTAAATCAAATTTATGTCTGAGTTCCTGAGATTTAGTGATATAGAGTATATATTTTCAGAGTCCCAACATAACTGAAGTGGTTTTTAATCTGTAGATCACCACCTCCGTGATGGTCTTATTCTGAAAGACTGTTTAAACTTGAGTGTTTTCTCCCAGAAGAAGGGAGTTGGTTTCAAAATATTGAGTGTTTTTACGGGGCATCTTCATGGCTCAGTTAAGCAGCTGACTCTTGATTTTGGCTCAGGTCATGATCTCACGGTTTCTTGAGTTTGAGCCCCGCATCAGGCTCTGTACTGACAGTGTGGAGCTTGCTTGGGATTTTCTTTCTCCATCTCTCTGCCCTCCTTCCCCAACCCTTCAAAATAAATAAATAAACTTTAAAAAAATGTTGAGGGTGTTCAAAATGGATGACTCTTCCCTGCTTAACAAACTTTTATTTATTTTTTATTTAATTTATTTTTTTGCTTAACAGGTTTTTAAATTAATCTTCTGATGAGACAAAAAGCTGTTAAGTTGATGTTAATGAGTAGATAGTGATTGATAAATGAAGGGTAAGGAAGAAGCAGTGGTGTTTTAGGGTAGCAGGTGGAGAATGTGGCTGATGGCTGCTGTGTTGTTGAGTAAAAGCACAGATACGAGAAAAAAACTGATGCAGTGCCGATGGGCCGTAGTGGGCGGAGGAGCGGTCAGGGTGGTGGCGGCCACTGTGATGTTGAGGACTCCCGTGAGGGGGGAAATGGGAAGAAAAGATGCCAGGCTGTGGAAACAAAGCATCTGGCCTAAGAATATGCCTCCTTGGGTGCTGGTGCCAGAACCGATTAGAGGGCATTTCCAAGGAGCTTCTCTTCGTGAAATGCCAAGTTAGTTTTCTTATTCTATCATTTGTCCATCCCCACCTCCCCCAAAAGACACCACCTTACATTAAGAATGACAATAAAGAGACCTCAGATATTAGTTCTAATTCCAGTGAATGTTAATGTTTATTTCCCATACCCCACCTCACGGCCTACATTTCTTTCCTGTGTGTGTGTGTGTGTGTGTGTGTGTGTGTGTGTGTGTGTGTGTGTGTGGCGGGGTTTGATACTCCGAGGACTGAAGCAGAGGAACACGTGGTCAATTCAGAGAACCACTTAGGTGATTTAGGGGAAGAGGCCCTGGTGTCATTTACATGTTAACCCTCTCTCCCCCTCCCCTGCCACATCTTCTTGATCTATGTTTTGAAGAAAGGTATTATGTGGAGTCCTTTGTTTTTAATGAGGGGAGGGTGCAGAAGGAAAATGGGAAATCGGATAAAGGAGGCTTATGTGAATCAATTCCCTCCCACCCTCGGATAATTGCTTAGATGTTGTTTTGCTTTGTGGTTATTATGTCTAATTTTTTTCTTGGTGTTGGAATACCAAGGAAAGAGCAACGATAGGAAGACATTCCGGGGTCTAATATTTGGCACCTGTGATACCGAGCTAATATGTTCACATTCCATTTGCCTTACCTTTCAGTAGGGACAAGGATATTTGCAATTAGAAAATGCCGAGGGAGTCTTGTGAAACCACTAGCTTAGCAAGTGTTAAAATGACACAGAATAGTGTACTTAACCACAGTCCAGAATTCGCATTGTCGTTAATCTTCATGCTTTCAGATTAAAACATTTTATCACTACATGATCCAAATCATTGTCTTGATTATTTTATTAAAAAAATTTTTTTTATGTCTTTATTTTATTTTGAGAGAGAATCAGAGAGTGAGTGGAGAAGGGGCAGAGACAGAGAGAGACACAGAATCTGAAGCAGGCTGCAAGCTTCGAGCTGTCAGCACAGAGCCTGACGCGGGGCTCAAACCCATAGACTGTGAGATCATGACGTGAGCCGAAGTCGGACACTCAACTGACTGAGCCACCCAGGCGCCCTTGTCTTGATTATTTTAAATAAGAAGACCCTTTATGTTGATGATATAAAGACATATGTAGACACTCTGCCATAAGAGAGATTTAGATGTGAAGAGTAGCTTTAAAAAAAATTTTTTTTTGGTATTTTATTTATTTTTGAGAGAGAGAGAGAGAGAGAGAGAGACAGCATGAGCAGGGGAGGGTCAAAGTAAGAGGGAGACATAGAATCCGAAGTAGGCTCCAGGTTCTGAGCTAGCTGTTAGCACAGAGCCTGACACGGGGCTCAAACCCACAAACCGCGAGATCATGACCTGAGCTGAAGCTGGGCCCTCAACCAATTGGGCCACCCAGGCACCCTGAAGAGTAGCTTTTAAAAAGGAGTGTCAGCGGGTATCATACGCTAGAGGTTGCTAGAGTGGGTATGTAGCACCATGTTGTAATGCACGCTCAGTGGAATGGAATCACTTACAGTGTTTAAACGCTGATACTCCAGTACTGTGCTGAGCTGACCAAACTTTGTCTCAGTTGTTCCATAAACACCCAGTGAGGTAGATGGTGCCATTGCCCTCAGTTTGCATCTAGGGCTTGTGGCCAGCCTTGCCCTTTCCCACAAGGTGTGCTGCCCCTTTGAGTACTGGATGAGATCTTGTAGACTCCTAAAAGTGTTTTTCGTTTCTCAGACCGTATGTATTCCAGACCAGCCTGCCTCAGCCCTCAAAATATGAAGCCTGATAGCTGCATACTCAGAATTGCTTTACAATTGAGCAAATAATTCTATCATTAGGGGGCACCCACTGAGTAAGGCCAGAGGAACCCTCAAAATACATCTGCACCACATAATGAGATGTGAGGGAACTGTCGGTTACAATTTGTTTCCCAAAGACTTTAGAGATTCTTGAAGAATATTTTGGGTGTTTTTTTCCCCCACCACTAAAGAAGGTCCTGTGATTTGAAAATATCTAAATGTCAAATAGGACTGAAACACCCTCAGATTTTTTTGAGGATGCGAAGAGACTCAGCAGCGTGTGTCTTATTTTCTCCTTTAGTGTTATTTTGAGGACTAGATTCGAAGCCCTGGGGTCTTAGAGTTCCATTATTTCAGGGGCAGTGAGGTTACTGTTCATCCCTATCTGCCTTTTCCTTAGAAGGCACCGGAGAAGAAGAAGCCAAATACATTTAAATATTGAAATCCATAGATGCAGAGCCCAGGATTTTAAGAAATTGGTTGTTGGGGTGAGGGGAGGCTGAGTGAATAAATGTCACATGGTTGATCCTGTTAAGGTGATGGAAGCCATAGAGGTTTCTTTGTTGTCTGTTTCTACGTGTGCCCAGGACAGCACAGTTTCCAGGCACTGCTCTCGTACCGTCAGGTACATACTGCTGTCTGGCCTCCGTAGCTAGGCATGAATCCTGTGTTCTGTGTGAGGTGAGGCCAGGTTTTATTAAACTAGGTCATCAGGGCACACACACAGGGGCCTGGATCGCACTGGCACTGCGTCATCTTTGTTAATTAAACGCGTAAGTGTGCCAGCAGCACACGCAATGGCTTCACGCCCGCTGTTAGAGCCAGATGCGGGGGAGCTGTGTAATACTGGATCTCGCGGCCAGTTAATGATGAATTACAATGGGACTCATCCTGGAAGAGCCCTTGCGACACTGATGTTATGTCAGCAGAGTTCACTGTAGTTAATCACAGTGATTACAGAAGAATTACAAATGGATGGGTTATTCAAATGTTACATAAGTAACTTTTAGGACATCTTAGTATAATGTAGATTCCCCCCAGCCCCTTTCCTCTTGGAAGCGCTGAGAACCCCAGCTGCATAGCCGTTCAGCAGGGACTTCCTGGGGCAGCAGCTTGGGACTTTTGTGCAGAGAGATCAGTTGGTGGTCCATTTCTTGTTCTTCTTTTGAAGGTTGAGTTTGGATCCATCTATAGGAGAATGAATTAAATGGCTTTCAAGTTATGACTTTTTAAGACTTGCTTTTGCCTGAAAAGGATTTGGTATTTAACTTTTCATTATATTTTTATAGTTGTTATTCATTGTACTTGACATTGTGGTCTTTTAAAGCACTGCGTGTGCACGTGCGCATGTGGGCGCGTGGGTGCACGTGCGTATTTGATGTTGTGCTGCTAGGGTGAGGATGTTCCGCCTCGAGGCCAGGAGAGGTAGAGTGGCCTTTCCAGAAGTGGTTGTTGACCTGTGTAGGTTGGAGAGCAGCCTTGGCCTGTGGGAAGGGGGACACGGGGTCTGATCTTGCTCCTGTAGGGCCCGCTTATCATCGGAAAGTAAGCTCCACGAGGGCTGGCATTTGTTCGTTCACTGCTATTTCCGACCCCTTGACCACTACAGGCCTGACACATGCTGGGTGCTTAGTGGACGTTTGTAGCATGAGGGAGGTGGACTGGGGGCTGGTGCCTCTGGGAAGTGGGATCCTTTTTTCTTCTATCACAATTGGAGGAAAGCAGGAAGATGCAAATAGTCCTTCTGTTTTTCTTTCTGCATCAGAGACGTAGTGAGAAGTCATGGCAAGACTTATGCTTCATTTAAGAAACTGGGGAGAAGCAATCTTTTGTTCATGGCGTAGAACTGACTCGGTGCAAGTCCTGGCTTTGCTGGCAAGTCCCTGATGTGTTGGATTTCTCCTTATGGTTTTTTATATAGAGACAGCTTGTTATGTTTGTCAGTCTGAACCAGAAAGGTCATGAGCAAGCCATGACGAAGGATAGTGTGGCATGTGGTGACACTCTGGGTCGTATCTCGGCATTTTGGGGTAGGTGACCTGACTTGCATTATGGTTTCCTTCTCTTAAAATGAGATAGCACCTATCCTGTAGTTCTAGAAGGATCCAAAGTCATCACAAAGTAGGGCACCCAGTAATGTTACAGTGCTGGGCACAAAGGAAATTCTGCTTTCCCTTCCAAGTTAGGCCATGTTTAAAACTCTCCTTTGAGGACGCCTGGGTGGCTCAGTTGGCTAAGCGTCTGACTTCGGCTCAGGTCCTGATCTCGTGGTTTGTGGATTTGAGCCCCACATCGGGCTCTGTGCTGACAGCTCAGAGCCTGAAGTCAGCTTCGGATTCTGTGTCTCCTTCTCTCTCTGCCCCTCCCCCACTTAAGATTGCTCTCTCGCTCTCGCTCTTGCTCTCACACACTCTCACTCTCGCTCTCTTGCGCTCTCAAAAAATAAACATGAAAAACTTAAAAAGTCTCCTTTGAGAAGCTGACATTTCTAGACTTGCTAAACTTACTTTAAAAAAAAGCATATATAGTTTCCCCGCCCCTTTCTCAAAATAGGGTACATTAAAGGGTCTTATATACAGGAAGTAGGGCTGCTCAAGTTATGGTTTGGCACCAAGGAGCCTGTTAATGCATTAACGTAACTGCACCAATCTGAGCTCATTTGTTAGAGATCCAGAATTCTTAAATGTGGAAGCCAGCATGGAGGCCACGTGAGAGCAGACCATGGGGAAACCTAAACTAAGTTTTGAGGTCTGTCAATCTGGGGCATCTTTCTCCTCAGAGTTTAATTTGGAGGAATAGTGATTCTCTGTAATAACTAAAATGCATGAAAGAATTAGATTGGAAATGCTTGGCCTGTTAGAAATTCTACGATGTATTTCGGTTCACTGGAGAGTTTTAACATCAGCCCAAATGCACAGATATGCTTCTGTATCCATCAAGTCAAAAGCTGTATGTGTCTTTTCAATATTTTAGTTCTGTTCTCTTTCTTTCCCTCTCTTTAAAAGAAATTAAATTATCTGGGCAGATTCATCTCCACAGACTATTATAAATGTGCAAATAATATGCCACTTACGGTGGATTTTTAATAGATTCCTTGTCAGGAGAATTCATGTTTTCTTTTGCTTCACGTAGAAGCGGTTCTTGTTATGCATGCAGAAAACAAAGCAGTCTTTCATTTATTAAGACAATGCATACTTAACAAAACCAATGAATTTTAACAGGAAAAGGGTGTTAGCACTCATCATCTCCCTAAAAGGCCGACGTAATAGAAATGATAGTCTGTGAAGCCCCGAGCTCTGCAGCACCCCAGCAGTGCCTTGCGTGGGATGCGTCCTTGGCCCTTATGGTGTGGTTATTTACGAACACACAGTATTTCCGTATTGGGCACTCTTCTTCAGTGGCGTGATCCAGGTCTCCTTAACTTCAATTGTATTTGACAAAATGCCTTGCACATAATGGGGTTTCATAAGAATTTGGTGAATGAAAATCCAGCACAGAGGGCTGGGTGCGTTGTGCCTCACATCACTGACGATGGGAGTGGTGTGGAAGAGTCGCTGTCCTCCTTAGGTCCTGTTGGAGCCATCGCACGGGACCATATTTAGGATGGCAAGAGGAGCCTGCCAGCAACTCACCTGGGCTGACTTTCTTTGTCCAGTGGGAATATATTGAAACAGGCACGAACAGTTTGGTGTTTCTGTAAATGGAGTCAGTATCATTTGAGTTTTGTGGTGGCATTTTCATGCTCCTTGTTGGAGAAATGCAGATAAGGGTGGAATCTACAGTTTTTTTTTCTGTCAGAAGGAAGAGGCAGGGGGCATAGGTCCCCGGAGAGGGAAGGGGGATAGTGACTGGTCCTACAGAAAAGGCAAAAGGACCCATTTCTAAGAAGGAGTCAGGCCTACATTAGACTCTAGGAGAATATATAGGCCTAGTGCACACTCCATGTTTTAGCTACATTTCCTGCTACCTACTCCTTTTTTAGTTCAGGTATATAAGTGTGTATTGAATGTCTGCTTTGTGATATTTACCAAATAAAATTTGGTTTTATGTTTTCCAAGAATTTACAGTCTGATGGGAAAGACTGGTACGTCAACAATGGTTTAAAGCCGTATTACAGGGGAGCGTGGAGGTGGGTCGCCCCTTCTCCATCCTTCCTTAGCCACTCACAGTATGTTTGGGGATCAATCAGTATTGATTTGATATTGGTGTTTTATGTCTGTAATACTGAATGACAACAGTTGCTCTACTGTAAAATAATCTTAGCTACTGTAGAGCTATAAGAGTCAAAAGAAATAAATTATACTCAGTGGTATCTAGCCTGGCAGGACAAGAGTTGAATACAGTTGCCCTTGAATGTGTGGGGACTAGGGGCCTGTGATCCCCCTGCACAGCTGAAAATCCACCTGTGACTTTTGATTTCCCCAAACTTAACGGCTAATTTGACCAGAAACTTTACTGACAACATGAACAGTTAACTTCTATTTTGTATGTTATATGTGCTATGTACTGTATGCTTCCAATACAACAAGCTAGAGAAGAGAAAATGTTATTGAGGAAATCATAAGGAAAATAGTTACAGTGCTCTGCTGTAAAACTCCATGTAGAAGGGACCTATTCAAAGTCGTGCAAAGACCAGTCTGCCACAAAGGATTTTCTGACCTAAAATATCAGTTGTGTCTGGTCTGGATGCATAGCCTATGTTTTTCATAGTCACTAGAGAATTTTATAAGATCTCAAATAAAGTGTGCCCAGAAAGATATTTAAAAAGATGATTTTGAACAAAAGGGTGTTAGAGGGCTAGATTACGGGTAGAGTGATAAGTAGCAATTTTTTACTGGTGACCTCTTTTACTTTGGCTTTTGCTGCATGTCTTTTTTATTTTTTTTAATAACAAAGGTTTCTTAAAAATTGAGGCATAATGGACATACAATATTTTATGAGTTTCAGGCATATAACATAGTGGTTTGATATTTGTATACATTGCAAAATGATCACCCTGATAAATCTAGCTGTCACCCTACAAAGTTAACACCATGATTGACTATATTCTCCATGCTGTACATTAATCTCCATGACTTGTTTATTTTATAACTGGAATCTTGTACTTTCTGATCCCCTTCACCCATTTTGTACGCCCTCCTCCCCAACTCCCTTCCCTGCTGACAGCTACCAGTCTGTTCACTGTATCTGTGAGTCTGGATTTCGCGTTATTTATTTTGTTTTTTAGATTCCACAAATGAGTGAAATCACATAGTATTTGTCATTCTCTGACTTACTTCCCTTAGTATAATGTCCTCAAGGTCCATCCGTGTGGTTATAGACGGCAAGATTTCATTCTTCTTATGGTTTATTTATCCATTCCTCTTCTTTATCCATTCATCTATCTATACTTGGGTTGTCCCCAAATCTTGGCTTTAGTAAGTAATGCTGCAGTGATCATAGGGGAGCATATATCTTTTTGAATTAGTATTTTTATTTTCCTTGGATAGATACCCAGTAGTGGAGTTGCTAGATCATGTGGTAGTTTGATTTTTAACTTTTTGAAGAATCTCCATACTGTTATTCATAGTAGCTGTATCAATTTACATTTTTTGGGAAATAGTTAATACATAAGTATTAACACACTACTGCACAAGCAACAGACCAAATAAGAAATCAGCAAATCAAAGTGTGTCTCAAAATAAAAGAAAAAGAAACTACAATACTCCAAAACCTAAGGGATGTAGCAAAAGCAGATGTTAGAATGAAATTAATGCTATAAACATTTGTTTATAACATGAAGAAAAACGTGTTCAAATAAACAACTTAACGTTGCACCATAAACAAGTAGAAAAAGAAGAAACATAGTTGAAATTTAGTAAAGGAAGGACATAACAAAGTAGAATCAGAAATAAATAAAATAGAGACCAGAATAAACAATAATATAACATGGAAAGAAATGACTAGCTTTTCAAAAAAAATTGGCAGTGCTTTAACTACATTAACTAAGAAAAAGAGAGAGAAGACTCAAAAAAACCAAAATGAAAAATGGAAGAGTGAATACAACAGATAACCATAGAAATGCACAGTGTGATAATAATTTTAAACAATTATATAGTAACTAACAAATCAGATAACTTAGGAAAAAACCATCTAATTCTTAAAAACTTACAAGTTATCGTGATTGAATCATGGATCTGGAATCCAAGAAATAGGGAATAATCCTAGACCAGTGAAAATTAAATTAGAGATAAAAAAATCTTCCAGCACAGAAAAACCTAAGTAAGACCACATGGTTTTATTGGTGAGTTATACCAACCTTAAAAAAAATTAATGATGGTCTTGATCAAAATCTTACGAATAATAGAATAGGCAGAACTCATTCAAAATCTTTCCATGAGGCCAGTACTAACCTGATACCAAAGCAAGATAAAAACAATATGAAAACAATAAAGAGTACTTGGTCTGATATAAGTATTGCTGCTCCAGCCTTCTTTTGACGCCCATTTGCATGATAAGAGGGGTGTGTTCTCCACCCTCTCACTTTCAATATACAGGTGTCTTTAGGTCTAAAATGAGTCTCTTGTAAGCAGCTTAGAGAATGGTCTTGTTTTTTAAATCTACTCTGACACTATATGTCTTTTGATTGGAGCATTTTGTCCATTTACATTCAAAGTAATTATTGATAGGTATTTATTGCTCTTTTATTACTTGTTTTTTTCATTGTTTCTGGAGATATTCTCTGATCCTTTCTTATCTTTGTCACTTTTGGTCTCTCCTTTGCACTCAAGGAGTCCCCTTTAATATTTCTTGCTGGTCTGGTTTAGTGGTCATGAACTCCGTTAGTCTTTGTTTGGGAACCTAGCTCTTCTTCTGTCCTGAATGATAGCTTTGCTGGATAGAGTATTCTTGGCTGCAGATTTTTCCCATTCAGCACTCTGAATATATCATGTCAATCCTTTCTGGCTCGCCAAATTTCTGTTGAGAAATCTCTAGCTAGCCTTATGGGTTTTCCCTTGTAAGTTAAGGACTTCTGTCTTGCAGCTTTTAATATTTTTTTTTATCACTATATTTTGCAAATTTAGTGACAACATGTCTTGGTGTGGGCCTGCTTTTATTGATTTTGATGTAAGTTTTCTATGCCTCCTGGATCTGGATGTCTGTTTCCTCCCCCAAATGAGGGAAGTTTTCTGCTATTATTTCTGTAAATAAATTTTTTTGGTCCCATTTTTCCTCTCTACTTCTTCTGGGACTCCTATAGTAAGGATATTATTATGTTTGATGGAGACACTGAGTTCTCCAAGTCTATTCTCATGTTGCATAATTCTTTTGCTTTTTTGTTCTGCTTCTTTATTTTCCATTATTTTGACTTCTATACCACTTACTCATTCCTCTGATTCTTCCAGCCTGGTGTTCATTGCACCAGGCCTATTTCTAATCTTGTTTATTGCACTTTTCATCTCTAATTCTTTTTTAGCTCTTTTATTTCTGTTGTAAGAGTCTCCCTGATGTCTTCTTTTCTCTAGTCCAGTGAGCATTCTTAGGGTTGTTGCTTTAAATTCTCCATCAGACATGTTACTTATATCCATTTTACTTAGATCTCTGGCTTTGGCCTTATTTTGTTCTTTCATTTGGATAAATTCCTCCATCTTGGCATTTTGTCTTAGTCTCTGATTCCTTCTGTTAGAAAAGCCAGTGATGTCTTCTGCTCCTGAAAGCAATGGCTTAGTGAAGAAGAGGGCATGTAGTGCCCAGGGCCTGGCACTTCAGGGAGTGTGTCTGATGTGTGCTCTGCTGTTGTGTTTTGGTTGCTCTGTCCTTCAGGCCAGTCATCTGCAGATGCTCTCCTTGCCTTCTGTGGGAACTGTTTGGTCCCTGACCTGAATGTGAGTTTTAACTAGGTGTGCTCTGGTCTGTGTGTGAAATGAGACCTGACACCAGCTGCACCAGAACTGAGGCCCTGTAGAACTCTCTGGCTAGGAGATGTGGGCATGAAGATGTTGGTCTTCTGGGGGACGGGCATGTGACCCTGGGGCTGAGGCAAGCTTGATAGAGAAGGGCAGTCCACCATGGGAATGGCTTTGATTTGCATTTCCCTAATTATTAGTGGTGTTGAGCATCTTTTCATGTGCCTATTGACCATCTGTATGCCTTTTTTGGGAAGGGTGTCCATTCAGATATTCTGCCCATTTTTAAAATTGGATTGTTTACTTTTTTGTTACCGAGTTGTGTGAGTTCTCTGTATATTTTGAATATTAACCCCTTATTTGATATAGGCCTTGCAAATGTCTTCTATTAAGTAGGCTATCTCCTTATTTTGTTGGTGCTTTTCTTCATCATGTGGATGCTTTTAATTAGATGCAATCCTATTTGTTTATTTTTGCATTTGTTTCCCTTGCCTTTGGAGTCAAATCAAAAAAAATTACTGAGATCATTTTCAAGGAGTTAAGTGTCTTTGTTTTCTTCTAGGAGTTTTATGGTTTCACATCTTACATTCAAATCTTTGAGTTAATTTTTACATATGGCATAAGATAATGGTCCAGTCTTTCTTTTGCATGCAGCTGTCTAGTTTTCTCATACCATTCATTGAAGAGATTCTTTTCTCCATTGTATATTCTTTTTCTTTTGTTGAAAATTAAATGATCATATATCCATGGGTTTATTTCTCGGCTCTCTCATCTGTACCATTGATCTATGTGTCTGTTTTCATGCCAGTACCATACTGTTTTGATTAGTATAGCTTTATAGTATAGTTTGAAATCAGGGAGCATGATACCTTGATACCCTTGACTTGGTTTTTCTTTCTCAAGATTGTATTACCCATTTGTGGTCTTTTTGTGGTTCCATAGAAATTTTAGAATTATATATTTAATTTATGTGGAAAATGACATTGGAATTTATCAAAATTCCCAGTCCAGGGATTGCATTGTATCTATGGATTGAGTAGTATAGACATTTGAACAGTACTAATTCCTCTAGTTCATGAGCACAGAATATCTTTACATTAATTTGTATCTTCTTTAGTTTCTTTCATTACTGTCTTACAGTTTTCATTGTATAGGCCTTTCATATTCTTGGTTAAATTTATTCCTATTTTTTTCTGATGCAATTATAAATGGGGTATTTCCTTTTCTGATGGGATATTTCTGTTTCTGATAGTTCATTATTAGAGTATCAAAATGCAGCAGATTTTTGCAAGTTAATTTTGTATCTTGCAACTTTACTGAGTTCATTAGTTTTAACAGTTTTTTTGGTGGACTCTTTAGGGTATTCCATATACAGTATTATATCTGCAAATAGTGACATTTTATTTCTTCCTTTCCAATTTGGATGCCTTTTCTTTCTTTTTCTTCCTACCTGCTGAGGCTAGGGCTTCTGGTACTATGTTGAGTAAAAGTGAGGAGAGTGGGCATCCTTGTCTTGTTTTTGATCTTAGAGGAAATGCTTTCAGCTTTTCATGGTTGAGTGAATTAGCTGTGGGCTTTTTCTCACATGGTCTTTATAGTGTTAAGGTACATTCCCTTTATATCCAGTTTGTTGAGAGTTTTTATTATAAATGAATGGTTTTGTCAAATGCTTTTTCTGCATCTATTGAGATGATCATATTGTTTTTATCTTTTATTTTGATAATGTGGTGTGTCACACTGATTGGTTTGCAGATGGTGAACCATCCTTCCGTCCCTGGAATAAATCTCTTGCGATCATGGTGTGCGATTCTCTAAATGTATTAATGAATTTGGTTGGCGAATATTTTGTGGAGCGTTTTGCGTCTGTGTTCATTGGGGATATTGGTCTATAATTTTCTTTTTTGTGGTGTCCTTGTCTGATTTTGATATCAGGGCAATGCTGGCTTTGTAAAATGAGTTTGGATGCTTTCTGTCTTCTTGTTTTTTGGAAGAGTTTCTCTCTTCTCTGAATGTTTGAGAAAATACACCTTGAAATCATCTAGTCCTGGACTTTTGTTCGTTGGGAGGATTTTTGATTACTTATTCAATTTCCTTACTAGTAATCAGTCTATTCAGATTTTCTATTTCTTCATGATTTAGTCTTGGAAAATGGTTATGTTTCTAGGAATTTATCCATTTCTTTTAGGTTTTCCAGTTTGTTGATATAGGATTTTTCATAGCAGACTCCTATGGTTCTTGGTATTTCTGTGGTATAAACTATAACTTCTCTTTCATTCTGACTTATTTATTTGAGCCCTCTCTGTTTACTGCTTGTTGAATCTAGCTAAAGGTTTATTTTGCGTGTTTTTTTAGTGAACTAGTTCTTAGTTTCATTGCTCTTTATTATTGTCCTTTTAGTCTCTATTTCATTTATTTCTGCTCTCATCTATATTATTTTCTAGTTTTCTGTCTTTTTTTTTTAGTTCATTTAGGTATACAGTTAAATTGAGATTTCTCTTGTTTCTTGAGGTAAGCCTCTATTGCTATGAACTTCCTTCTTAGAACGAGTTTTGCTGCTTCCCACAGATTTTAGTATGTGTTATTTCTGTTTTTATTTGTCTCTAGGTGTTTTTTGATTTCTTATTTGGTTTATTCTATGATCCAGTAGTTGTTCTGTAATATGTTGTTTAATCTCCATGTATTTGTGGATTTGTGGTTTTTCCAGTTTTCTTCTTTTAATTGATATCTAGCTTCATACTGTTGTGGTTGGAAAAGGTGCTTTATCTTTATATGATATAAATATTCGTGAATTTGTTAAGACTTGTTTTGTGACCTAACGTGATCTATTCTGGAGAATATGCCACGTGCACTTGAGAAGAATGTGTATTTTGCTGCTTTAAGATGAAATGTTATGTTATCTATTATGTGACATTTAAGGCCTTAAGAAGCTTATTTTTATTAGTTAATAAGATAAATTGATTATTGATTAGTGTATTTTGGAGACTATTATGAGTATATCCCACTGTCTAGCACAGACCCTGTAACATGGTGCACAATTAGTAGGCATTTTGGATAAATGCATAAAATGCATATATTCCTGGAGATAATAGCATTTTATTTGCTTTCCAAATACGTCTTTTATACTATCATAGTTAGCTCAATGGAAAATATGCTCCTAAAGTTGATGAAAGTCATTTCAAAGATTCCAAGAAGTGTTAAATCAGTAAAATAAGACACCTGGCTCTCCCAAAGGGAGAGGATGGAAAGTCGTTGTCTCTAATATAAGCTTGTTTGGAAAGCTGAACAGGCAGAAAGCACAGCAGAAGTTCACAAAAGCCCACTCGGTCCAGAGCCACAGAGGAATGTGGTACAAGCAAACAGCTGTACCAGAAAGCCAGCTCAACACAGACCCTCTGGTAGGAAACAAAACGGGCATAATACAGGGTCCATAGAGGAAACAGAAATTCGCTTAAGGGTCATGTGGCCATCCGCCAGGGACGCCGACTGATAGAATGAGAGCAAGCTCACAGAGCCCCTGCGCCGCCTCAGGGTTGCCGTCTGGACCGGTTCTGCCGGGAAAGGCTCTTCCCAGTTTCTCTCCCGCTCGCTTTCCTGTAGGAACCCTCCGCTCCGGCCAGATTGCCCTGCTTATTTTCTAAACATGCCTCATGCTGCCTCTACCTGGTTTTGCTCCCCATGCTCTTCTCTCCAGAATGCAATTTTCATTCCCCTTTCTATCCTTGATTTGTTTTCAAGACCCAGTTCAAGTTCTGTGCCCTCTCTGAAACCCTTTCTAAATTTTTCCACATCACAACATTTTAAGCGTATGAGTTAAAGGGAGTCCTGCGTCCTCCTCATTCCTCCAAATTCAGGAAACGACAAGCAGTCATGGTTTATGACCAGGACTTAAAGAGGACGGCGGTCAGCACATGGCGTGTGGCCTACGAATCCCAGAGTGAGGAGGTAGGTAGAGGTGAGGAGAGCACGAGGAAAACCCCATTCTACAGAAACCTCAAGTGTTTACAAAACTTAACTGGAGAGAAAGTCATCTTTTTCTGGCCACTGAAGTAGGCCTTAAGCCCAGGAGAGCACCTCCTTCCTCTGTGGATGAAGGCCCCGCAGGCAAGGGACTTTTGGCCAGACTCTGTGCACAGCACCCTGCCTTCTGGCTTAAAATCTCAGTGAAGGTTTTGACAGTTCCTACCTGGACAAAGAAGGGATGTGGAGTGCTTTTAACTTGTCTGCAAACTCCAGACAAAAATGTAAATGCTATCCTAACCTCAGGCAGAGGCATGTTCTCCTGTGCATAGGACCCCATTCTAAGTTTTGGATACAGGTGGAAATCAGCCAGCCCTCATTTCCTTGGGGTCCAAGGAAACAACATGGAAGGCATGTGAGGCTCTGGCTGTCCCTGGTCTTGGCCGCAGGCTCACGGAGTGAGGCTCCGCTTTGCTAATTGGCCAGAGCCAACTGGACCACCAGGGGCCCTCTTCCCAGCACATTTATCTGGGAGTTTAGCAATATTGGATGGAATTCCCAACGGCAGTGGGCTTGATCACCTCTATCGAGAAGAGCAATATTAAAAACATAAATTGCCCAGAGGGTATGCTTAACATTAAAATGCGAAGCAGTAATAGGGAGGAGAGACTTGTAAAAATGAAGTTTAATTTTGCTACAGAGAACTTTCATTCTTTGTGCAGCATTTCCTAAGGATGTGTAACCCACCCCTGAGGTCGGTCTTTAGACAGTTGATTCATTTTACAGCAAAATCTCAGACAGATACATTAAAATTAAACCTCCTGCTGGGTGTTAAAATTTCATTATCAAACCTGTCCTTGTTATAAGTACTTGTTTTCTATTCAGATGAGACCACTGAGTAGAGAAAACTTACCTTGATTTTTGTAATTAGAATATTCAGTTGCCTATTTATGTGGTTTCATTTAGTTTTGGATGTAAATTTCCCCTTTTTGTGTGCAGTCGAGTGTATCAGTTGCCAAAGAGGAGAGAAATTATTGCTATTAAATGCAATGATCATTTATTTGCAATTTAAAACATATTCTGAAAAGGATGAAAGCTCATTCTTGCCTGAAGCCTGTTTGTTGTGTGAGAGCTGTGAGGGGTCTCTGAGGGTTGTGTCTGGGCTGTGTTTTCTCCTGTGTCTTAGCAGTTAGGTATATTACTAGTCCAGCAAAAGCCTTTGCTTATTATGTTGGTGTCGGAAGTAGAGAAAAGTAAGGAAACGCACCTGGAGTGGACCTATGAGAAATAAGAAACCTGCAACACTTACGTGTAATTTACATGCAGGGCTAGTGCTTCTGAAAGATTCTGAGTCATATTTTTAAACACCATCATGCGAGCACACACACTTGGATACTGACATTGAGAGAATTCATCTTAGATGACCCAAATGTTGGGGTTGATTCTGGTCTATAAGAAAGGAAATCAGATTACTTGTTTCAAGAAGATTATCACCCTCTGCCCCCCTCCCACCCCCAACACACACACACATCTGTATGTACATGTGTGTGCATTAAATATTTTGGAGAATATTTTTTGAGTAACTATTATGTATCAGATACTATGTGTATGTCATGGATGCAAAGATAAATATGATCTCATGGTTCATCAGTTTGAGCTGTGCATTGAGCCTTGTATTGAGTCCCTGCTGGCAGCATAGAGCCTGCTTTGGATGCTCTCTCCCCTCTCCCACTGTGTACCCTTCCCTACTCAGACATGTGCTCACTCTCTAAATAAATAAATAAATACACACTAAAAAAAATAAAGGTTAACAAATTGCATATAAAAACATTTTTTTTTACTAATTATGCATTTGTTAAACTATTTGAACATGCTTTGATCCTGAAGGCAGCAACACTTTGACCATGAAAATGAGCGCTTGTGTTTTATGTTCTGTAGGATATGCAGAGCCTCTTCTCTTGCGGGCTGTCCAGAGTGGGTGCCATGGGAGGCCCATAAAATTCCTTTGGGGGTGGAGGATGGGACATGAACTAAGCTCTGATATATTTTGTTTTAAGGGTGCCCACACACAACTTCCCTGGGTCTACTGTGATGTTCTGGACTGAGATACACAGGGTGGCAGTGGGAGGTCACTCCCGGAGGGGAAAGGGAGACACCCACACACCCTTGTCCCTTTTGAATCTGTGTGTAGCGTTAAGTAGATTTACAAATTACATTATCAAGTTTTAACTAAATTAACCTTCACAAAGTAGATAAGTAGGCTAAAAAACAGAAATCGACCAAGAAGTGACAGTGTCAATGAACATTAAGAAAATGGCAGAATTGATACTGTTTCTACTACTCCCTGAATGAGAATTTTCTTAGCCGAGTAAAAAGTAGTGATGACCTAATTCTGTTGGACAAGAGGTTGGCCAGAAAATTCAAAATCATCACGAGAAGTATTCACATGAGTATTTATAGCTGTTATTGCAACAGTGTCGTTTGTCCTAACTGGATAGTGTGTTTTGTTCCATTAGTTACTGGTCAGAATACACATATGCAATTGACACCTGTATATAATTGCACATAATTGATACCTGTATATACTTGCATCTGTCTATGTATTGCATATAAATGCATGTGTATGCATGTTTATTTGTAAATGAACAAGTACACATGCTGGGGGTGCCTGATCAAAGTGTCCTTCTGTTAAGGGTGTCCACCCAAGAGCGTTTCCTGCCCATAGTTCAAGGGGCTTGCCATCCTCTCAGACCTGCACCTCAGACCTCCAGAATCACAATGTGCATTTCAACACGATTCTTTGGTGACTTGTATGTACATTGTAGTTTGGGAACTGCTGGTCTAGCGCATGTTTTATCACATACTGCTTCTGTGCTTTTGAAATCAGGGCATGATCGCGCTATATAAGAAATTGTAGAATTAGGGAAGTCTGAGTGTTTTTAAAAGATATAATTGACATAGAACATTATATTGCTTTCAGGTGCACAACATGATGATTCCATATTTGTGTAATTTGTCAAATGATCACCACAGCAAGTCTATTTAACTATCATCACACATAGTTATTTTTTTCTCTTGTGATAAGAACTTTTAAGATCTGTTTTCCTAGAAATTTTCAAATACACAGTACGGCATTATTAACTGCAGTCGCCATCCTGTACATTACGTTCCCAAGATTTACTTAACCAGAAGTTTGTGCCTTTTGACCATATTTACCCATTTTGCCTACCCCTTTACCTTTGCTTCTGATGGCCACCGATATGTTCTCTGTATTTGTGAGATTTTTAAATATATTCCCCATGTAAGTGAGATCATATGATATTTGTCTTTCTCTGACTTATTTCACTTAGCATAATGCCCTCAGGGTTCATCCACGTTGTTGCAGAGAGCGAGATTTCCTTTTTAATGTCTGAGTAACATTTCTCTTGTACACATTATACCACATTTTCTTGACTCATCCCTCCATCAGTGGACACTTAGGTGGCTTCCGTGTTTTCGCTGTTATAAACAATGCTGCAGTGAGCATGGGGGCGCATTGATCTTTTTGGGTTTAGTATTTTCATTTCGTTAGTTTAAATACCCAGGAGTAGAATTACCAGATCATATGGTAGTTCCATTTTTAATTTCTCTTTTTTTAAAATGAAGTATAGTTGACTCTATTTAAAAATTTTTAAAAAAAAATGTTCGTTTATTTTTGAGAGAGAGACAGAGACAGAGCATGAGCAGGGGAGGGGCAGAGAGAGAAGGAGACACAGAATCTGGAGTAGGCTCCAGGCTCCAAGCTGTCAGCACAGAGCTTGATGTGGGGCTTGAACTCACAGACTGCGAGATCCTATTATTTTTTTGAGGAATTTCCATCCTGTTTTCCCAAGTGGCTGCACCAATTTACATCCCCACCAGAGGTGCCCGTGGGTCTTTCCTCCACGACCATGCCAACAGTGGTTATTTTTGTCTTTTTAATGACAGCCATTCTGACAGAAGTGAGAGGCTACCTCATTGTGGTTTTGGTGTCCGTGTCCCTGATGATGAGTGATGTTAAACACCACAGGTCTGATTTTAATCTTCAGCTTGACTGTAGGCAACTTCCTGATCCCCCGAGACCCTGTTCTAGGTCCGTGAAGTAGATGCGGCCTCCCAGGTGTCCGTAAGGATTGCAGTGTACATGTGGCACGGTGAGGCTGCGCCTGGACAGCCTCGGTCCAGCCGCTCCTCCTCCTCCTCCGCCTCCTTGGTCTGTGAACCTTTGAAAGAGGGAACGTCTGTCCCAGCACAGCGGTCTTCATATACTGTTTACTCAAGTACCTCCTAAAAGAATTTGGAAAAATCACATATACCCTCACATTTTTAAAAGTGAAGATACAAAAGTGTTGTCCTAAGTTTAAAAAGTTGCAAAGTAATTCCTAGGTTCTTGTAACTCTTGATATTTTACACGTGGTAGCATCCCTCTTTTCAGTCCAGCTGCTAGAATTAAATCCCCAGCTGATTTGGTAGAGTCTCAACGGGGACTGGTGAATGGAAGAGCCAGAATTCATTTTGTCTCTCTCTCACTCTCTCGCTCTCTCACTCTTTTTTTCTCTCTCTCTCCCTCCCTCTCACCCTCCTACCTCTCTCTCTCTTTCTCTCTCCTCCTGTCCCCCTACCTCGCAGACCCTGGGGGCATCCCCTGGTGGTCAGGCACTCCCTCCTGGGGTGGCTGGCCCCAGGCTGTGGTCTGGCCAGGGCTCCTTGTGTTTCTTCAGTGCAGGCTGGGGGCGGCTTCTAGCAGCGGCTTCTCTGTCCTGCTCCATGGCTTCTCTTAGTCGTTCAGCTCCTCCTGTATTTGTGTCACTGGTTCCCTGAACAGATTCCCTCTGCAGCAGATACTTAAAGTGGACTCTGTTTTCCTGGTGAGATTCTGACTGATATCCCGAATCGCTTCTCGGCCTTTTGGCTAAGATCAAGTGTAGTATCTGACTGATACCCAGTCTTTATTGATATGCCAGTATTTGGAAGTGTCCCATTGTCACTGGAAAATCTTAAAACCCAAATCTGTGCACTATAGAGAGATTCAGGGTGTGTGAGGGA